>NC_134361.1:184328196-184568196 GCF_048569485.1 Anomaloglossus baeobatrachus
GGTCCCGGGGCCCGGTGGTGTGACGGGGAGGCAGGATTGGTGAGGTGCAGGGTTGCAGGGACGGCGCGGCACGGTGCCGGATGGCACGGGTGTAGTCACTCAGTAAGAGATGCACAAAGTCTTCAGTAAACCAAACGGCTGGATGGACGGGTCCCGCAGCCGGCTGCAGTGTCTTTCCCTGCACCTTTGTGTACTTGTTTGACTACGATGGATCCCTAACAACGGTAGTCCACTCCCCGGTGTATGGATGCTGGAGGAGCCCGTTTGCCCGCAGGTGCTGGCCCTTGGGTCTCTAGCCTTAGGCGGTAGCTGTATACCCTCACGGTGTGGGCGGTTGCCTTCTATCGGGTCTTTGGCTGTTAGGAAACCCCTGGGGTTCCTGTCACACTTGGATTTGACTATTGTCGGCGGCTCCAAGCCTGGTCGGGGTCCGATGACCCTGCCTGTGTGTGCTGGCTTCACTTCGCTCCCCGGTCGGTACTGGCGGGCCAATGCCCAACCCCGGTCCTACGGTTCCGCGTTGCTTCACCACTCCTGCAGACGGCCACCACCGTCTGCCAACCTTGTTGTCAGTGCCTGGGCCACAACCCAGACACTAAAGTGTTTACTCCTCACGCTTCAAACTCCAAACTCGTTCTGTCACTTTTCCCGCCTCCAGGCCTGTGAACTCCTCGGTGGGTGGGGCCAACCGCTTGGCTCCGCCCCACCTGGTGTGGACATCAGACCCTGGAGGGAGGCAACAAGGATTTTATGTTTGGCTAATGTTACTGTCCAATGGGGGGGGGGGGGGGGTGTGAGTGTTACCTGTGACGACCTGGCTAGTCCAGGGCGCCATATATATATAACCACAACTATGCCATGTCTGTACTGAGCTGAATAAATCACCTGGTCACTCAGCTGGATCGTTTTCCTTCATTTCTCATTGCTGCGGCCGGGGCAGGGACGGATCCGAGTCTGAGGTGCGGTGAGGTCAGACGTGGGTGAGCTGGATTCCTTTTCAAATATATATATATTGATAGATTATTATTATTATATAATATATATATATATATACACAAGTAAAATATATCTTTGTACCGTGTTAGCCAGTAGAGATAAAAAATTGTTTAAAAGAACTGAGAGTCCTCAGTGGTTGATACCTTTTAATGGCTAACTGAAAAGATGGTAATAATTGCAAGCTTTCGAGACTGCTCAGGTCTCTTCATCAGGCTCAATATAACACAATTTGAAGAGTCACATATTTATACACAACAGGACTTAGAATTGTGCAGTAAAAAAAAACAAAAAAAACCCCAAAAAACAAGTTATATAAAACAGAACTATCTCTATGGCAGGGGGCAAACTGTTGTGGCCATAAATTTTGCTGCAGTTCATTGTGAAAGTTTTATTGTCCTCTGATAAAGGTCTGGTCCAGGGCTGTGACACGCTCGGATGGTCAGAGGAGCACATCTTTTAACTGATGCAAAAAGACATGAATGCATGAGACACATTCATTCCTACTCTGAATGTGTCAAAGGTCATCATAAGTTTGTACTCCCATAGTCTCCTATATAAATATATATATTGTTAAATTGTTGGTTACTTTTGTTGAGGTTAAGTATTTAGCGCACTCTGGTTGCTTTAGGCAACCAGAATGATCTTACTGTGAGACAATTCTCATACATGAGGCCCCAGTTACTCCTGCAGTGGCTATAGACAACCAGAACAATCTTACTGTGAGGCAATCAGCATAAATGAGACCCCAATTACATCTGCAGTGGATATAGGCTGTGAGACAATTCTCATACATGAGGCCTGACTTACCTCTGCAGTGGCTATAGGCAACCAGAACGATCTTACTGTGAGGCAATTCTCATAAATGAGACCCCAATTACTTCTGCAGTGGCTATAGGCAACCAGAACGATCTTACTGTGAGGCAATTCTCATAAATGAGCCCCCAATTACTTCTGCAGTGGTTATAGGCAACCAGAACGATCTTACTATGAGACAATTCTCATACATGAGGCCTGAGTTACCTCTGCAGTGGCTATAGGCAACCAGAACAATCTTACTGTAAGACAATTCTCATACATGAGGCCTGAGTTACCTCTGCAGTGTCTATAGGCAACCAGAACAATCTTACTGTGAGGCAATTCTCATAAATGAGGCCCCAGTTACCCCTGTAGTGGCTATAGGCAAACAGAGCGATTTTACTGTGAGGAAATTCTCATAAATGAGGCCCCAGTTACCCCTGTAGTGGCTATAGGCAAACAGAGCGATTTTACTGTGAGGAAATTCTCATAAATGAGGCCCAACTTACTTCTACAGTGGCTATAGGCAGCCAGAACAATCTTACTGTGAGACTATTCTAATACATGAGCCCCAGTTACTTCTACAGTGGCTATAGAGAACCAGAACAATCTTACTGTGAGGCAATCTACATAAATGAGACCTCAATTACATCTGCATTGGATATAGACAACCAGAACGATCTTACTGTGAGGGAATTCTCATAAATGAGGCCCCAGTTACCTCTGTAGTGGCTATAGGCAAACAGTGCGATCTTACTGTTAGACAATTCTTATAAATGAGCCCCAGTTACTTCTACAGTGGTTATAGGCAACCAGAACAATCTTATTGTGAGGCAATTCTCATAAATGAGCACCAGTTACTTGTTCTGTGGCTATAGGCAACCAGAACAATCTTACTGTGAGGCAATTCTCATAAATGAGGCCCCAGTTACTTGTGCACTGGTTATTGACAGCTGTTGCTATAGTTAGACTTTAAAGCGAGAAATCAAGTTGCCCCACAGTAGCAAGAAAACCAAGGTTTCTTATTTTGAAGAAGAAAACAAAAATAAGAAACCTGTATACCAAATATCGACCGTACCTCATAGAATCATAGAATGGTAGAGTTGGAAGGGACCTCAAGGGCCATCGAGTCCAACCCCCTGCAAGTGCAGGTTTTCCTAAATCATTCCAGCTGTATGTTTATCCAGCTTCCGCTTGAAGATTTCCATTGATGGAGAGCTCATCACCTCCCGTGGTTGCCTGTTCCACTCCCTGACTGCCCTCACCACCTCCCGTGGTCGCCTGTTCCACTCTCTGACTGCCCTCACTGTCAGAAAGTTTTTCCTAATATCTAATCTGAATCTCCTTCCTTTAAATTTCATCCCATTGCTTCTTGTACTTCCTTGTGCTAATGAGAATAGGGTATTTCCCTCTGCACTGTGACTGCCTTTCAGATATTTGTAGACCGCTATTAAGTCTCCTCTCAGCCTTCTCTTTTTTGAAACTAGTTCTTTTAGCCGTTCTTCATATGACATGGTTTGCAGAATTTCTATCATTTTGGTGGCTCTTCTCTGGACTTGCTTCAATATATCGATGTCTTTCTTGATAATCTTTCTTGACGTCTTACCTGTTGATAACCTAGCGATGGAAAATGAGAGACATGTAAATGTAAAACAACCCATAAAGACATGGAAATCATATATGACCAAACTATTATAGTTTAGGCCCAACGTATTAACCACCCATGGGCATATAAATGTGAGCAAGCAGTGGAGGTGTTCCCATTATATCAATGAGCTTGCATATATTTAATACAGGCATTTACAGAGGAATTCATCATCTTTCTGAATTCAATTCGCTTAAAAAAGAAGCTAATAACCGATTATCCATAGATAGCTCTCAGTTAATGGTCAGTGCGAGTGTCAGGCTGGTGAAGGCCTCCAAAGTTAGACCAAAGTTGGCCAAATGCACCCATAATGACAGGTTCGGTCAACAGAATAATGTGTATGGGGCACTCAACTCTCCCCCCACAGTTGATGTTGAGGAAGTTGAATGGGTTGTCCACTACTTTTACATTGATGGTGTATACTTAGGATAGGTCATCAATGTCTGATTGGCCGAGCGCCTTCGCCGATCAGGTGTTGGCAGCAGGCGTCCGGAAATGCTCAGTTCTGGAGCTGCTCCTTCTTGTGAAATCAATAGGAGGTGGATGTGCAGTACCCGGCCGGGGCCACTACCAGAAGATGGGGCACTTCAGGAACTAAGCATTTTCCGTCACCGGGAGCAGATGATCGGCGGGGGTGCCAGGTGTCGGACTTCGGGGATCAGACATTTACGACCTATTCTAAAGATAGGCCATAAATGTAAAAGTAAGGAACAACCTCTTAAAGGATCTTGTATGACCAATTTCCAACGGTAGATCCCTTGGTTCACACCGGAAATAACTTGTTGCCAGAGGAGAATGTAGAAGACAGAGATGTCTGGCTGTGACTCTCGCATACAGAACACTAGAGCGGTCGAGGAGCTCAGCTTTTCAGTGTATGGAGGAGTCGGGAGAAACAGCTGGCGGCCAAATGACATCTCTAGTGAGTCGTGAAACAAGACCAGCACCACATGGAGCCCAAAATATGGACATTTTCAGTCCATACACTCTTGCATACATACTTCGGCTACTTTTACCATAGTCATATCCTGCAGTTTTATACATTTCTTCCATGTTACAAGTGACCACATGCAGTGACAGTTAATAAAAAACTTCATGGGCTCTCCAGATCCAGATACAAAATGCCACATACTCAGACTGCTCAGAAATTTCCATAACTCTCTAAGAGATCTCTCACAATGTTTTATGAAAAAATGCCTCCCCAGGCAGAAGTCATAAGGGGATTTAGCAGAAAGAAGAAATAGAAGTCTTGACTTTTTATTTCCAATTTTTTTTAATCCACTTCTGGTTTTAGTTGAAAAGATTAAATGAAAAACTGCAGTGGTATATAAAGAACATGCTGCGTATGAGACCACCCTGGGTGGGCGTCCATTAGGGTACTATGGGCAGTACTGTAGGCCGAGACATGGACTAATTAATTTAAAAAAGAGCTGATACTTTACTGTCACCCTCTGTACTTGACATCCCAAAAATCATGACTTTTTTTATTTCAGTTCCATGTTTCCCTGAAAATAAGACACTGCCTTATATTATTTTTTGGCCCAAAAAATGCACTAGGGCTTATTCTTGGGGTAGGGCCTATTTTTGGGCAAACACGGGTTCTGGGTAAGTTTACCCTCAAAAAAGGTAGACACCCCCAGGAGAATCATACTTTCCAGACCCCAGACATCTGTGTCGCTCCCAGTTCCTCCTGGGATCCACAGCAGGCGCTCCCAGCAGGTCCTTGTGTGCTCTACAGCGGTATTCCCCTGCTTCTAGCCAGTACTCACACACACGCACATCAGATCGCAGTAACATCACACACACACAAACATCCAGGGATACCGTACTGCTAACGGCCTGCAGGGGGACCTGAGACACTGCGGAACGTGATGACTTGAAGTGGAAAGCATCAATGCGTTCCACCACAAGTCCTCGAAGCATTCCACCACAGATCCTCACATTCCACTGCGTTCCAGGTCCCCGGGGCAGTACAGTATCACCGGATGTGCATGTGTGCATTCCGCCATAGGTCCTTAATGTGTTCCACCCAGATCCTCAGATTAAACTGCGTTCCAGGTCCCCGAAGCAGTACAGTATCACTGTATGTGTGTGTGTGTGCATTCCACCACAGGTCCTCGATGTATTCCACCGCAGGTCCTCAATGTGTTCCACCGCAGATGCTCACGTTCCACTGCATCCCAGGTTCCCAGAGCAGTACAGTATCACCTTTGTGCATACCACTGCAGGTCCTCGATGCGATCCTCGCCTTCCAATGTGTCCCAAGTCCTCAGAGCAGTACAGTATCACCGGATGTGCGTGTGTACATTCCCCCATAGGTCTCAATGTGTTCCACCGCAGATCCTCCTGTTCTACTGTGCCCTAGGTTTCCAAAATGGTGCAGTATCACTGGATGTGTTGACATTCCACCGCAGATTCTCAAAGCGTTCCACTGCAGGTCCTCACATTCCACTGCATCCCAGGTCCCCGCAGCAGTACAGTATCACTGAGTGTGTGTGTATGCGTTCCACTGCAGGTCCTCGATGCATTCCACCACATATCATCCTTGTGTTCTACAGTCTCCCATTTGAGGCCTGGTAATTTTGATTGTGGGGTCTGTGTTCTCTTTGTTGGGGGTGTCGGCTTTCTTTAATGAAGTGTCCTGCAGTATTCTTTAACTTTTTTGAGGTAGGGCTTATATTTACACCTTACTCTGAAAAAGCTGATAATTCCTGCTAGGGCTTATTTTCCGTATAGGGCTTATATTGACACCTAACTCAAAAAAGGCTGAAAATTCCTGCTAGGGCTTATTTTCGGGATAGGGTTTTTATTTACACCTTACTCTGTAAAGGCTGAAAATTCCTGCTAGGGCTTATTTTCTGGGTAGGGCTTATATTTACACCTTATTCTGAGAAGGCTGAAAATTCCTGTTAGGGCTTATTTTCCAGGTAGGGCTTATATTTACACCTTACTTCAAAAGAGCTGAAAATTCCTGCTAGGGCTTATTTTCGGGGTAGGGCTTATTTTCGGGGAAATACGATAGAGTAGATGGACAATGTTCCATCTATACTGCAGTTTCAGTTTCCTCATACTCCATGTATGTTGTTCCTCTTCCTTTAGACTATCACCCCTTTAGAAGACCATTTTTACTCAAATTTTGGGTGACAGTTTCGTAGAGGTTTGGTTTCACTGTAGATAGAGTAGATTACATTAATTTTTTCCACCATATGATCCTTCCTTGTCCCTCTTTCTATTGTATTGGCTCTAATGAGGGACTTACATGTGAAACAATAAAGCATGGGAAATATACAGTAAATGTTTGCACATGCCGTCACAGTGGAAATATACTGTTACGGTTGATGATATGAACAGGTGGTTGCCCTTGGGGTAGAAGCAGATAACTTACGAAATATGCGGGCTAAATGTTGTGGGTTATTACAATGGCCATTGTGTGCAGCTCCAGCGTAAGCCAAGCCACACATGGGAAACCTCATACCTGCGGCTGCGTCATGTGTCACATATGATAACATGCACTTAAGGTTTTTGTGTTTTTACTATGGCTTTTCTGCAGTGGAGGAATCTAGTGTGTTAGTGTTGTCTCAGGTAATTAGTATATATGTTGTCTTTACAATAAAATGTTATAAATGGAATGTATTAGAGATGAGCGGATAAGTTGGAATACATGTACAGTACAGTGCAACATGTCGACTTGGACACCCATCAATCGTCCAGCAAAGTGATCGAGGGGTGCAGAGGGGTGACCTTGGCAATGCTGTTGCATTGCAATGTATAGAACAAGCTAGAACCTCCCAGTTAAAAATAAAGAAATCAAAAAAGTTAAAAAATAAACATATTTGATATCAAAACATCAGAAAAAATCCCATCTATCAAAATCTAAAATTATTTAACTCGTACAGTAAACACTGTAACTTAGAAATAGAATTGAATAACGAGAATTACCTTTTATTGGTTGTTACACCTCCCCAAGTAATGCAATAAAAAGTGAGTAATTTATCCCAAAATTGACCTTGGCATGAAGGGATTAAACAATAGGTCTGAGATACTAAAATAAAGCGGGGACATTCCATCATACCGGCAATACATGACACTAGGCAAAAGGATGATGTTACAATATGACAAGGGGCTCCTATAGTATATACCATATAGGACAGGCTCAGGAATAGCATTATCATTTACGATCTGAGACCATGCACATTTCAATGTTGCTTTTTTCCTTTGGGCATTTAAGGGTTAAACCTTTCCCTCGTGCAGCAGCAGACTTGCTCAGCTCCCATCAGTTGAGCACTTCCGGGCTGTATTTAATCCCTCTGCTTTCTGGAGAAGTTGCTGGTTATTCTATTCAGTTAGGAGCTAGCCAGGGAGCAGAGAGGACATGTTCTTACTGCTTCTGCTGTGATTGTTTTTGGTCATTGTTGTAAGTTGTTTATTCTACCTCCTTTTCTTTGTACCCTTAGGGCGGCTTTGCACGTTGCGACATTGCACGTGCGATGTCGATGGGGTCAAATCGAAAGTGACGCACATCCGGCGTCGCAGTCGATATCGCAACGTGTAAAACCTTTTTGATACGATGAACGAGCGCAAAAGCGTCGTTATCGTATCATCGCTGCAGCCTCCGACATTTCCATAATGCCGGTGGAGCGACAGGTGCGATGTTGTTCCTCGCTCCTGCGGCAGCACACATCGCTGTGTATGAAGCCGCAGGAGCGAGGAACTTCACCTTACCTGCCGCCGGCTGCAATGAGAAGGATGGAGGTGGGCGGGATGTTTACTACATCCTGCTCATCTCTGCCCCTCCACTTCAATTGGCCGCCTGGCGTGTGACGTCGCTGTGACGCCGCACGACCCACCCCCTTAGGAAGGAGGCGGGTCGCCGGCCAGAGGGACGTCGCACGGCAGGTATGTGCGTGTAAAGCTGCCGTAGCGATAATAATCGCTACGGCAGCTTTCACTAGATATTGCACGTGCGACGGGGGCGGGACTATCGCTGCAGCATCGGTAACACATTGTTACTGATGTCGCAGCGTGCAAAGCCCGCCTTAGCTGTTCAACTTTGGTTATCTCCTGGTGCAGGTTTTAGGTGTGTTTGCCTTTTTGTTTACCCCCTTCTGTTGTTCTGTGTTGGTGGGGTTTTTGGAGTCTCTGTCCCGGTCAGTTTCCTGGGTAGTGGGGACATAGTCTTTAGGGCCAGGACAGGAGTAAGGGTCATGTTGGAGGCTTGACCCTGACTACCTTTAAGTCTACCATAGTTATTTGTTTGTATATGAACCTCCTGAATTGTAAAGCGCTGCGGTATATGTTGGCGCTATAGAAATAAAGATTTATTATTATTATTACCGTCGGGATAAGGAGCAGCACAAGGACCCCCGTCCTAGGGTGAGCCGAGGAGCCCTTGTACCATCCTTGTCTCCCCTTTACACTTGGGTACTCTAGGGTATCCCTATCCTAAGGGTTACCCCTAATGTTGGAGGTGCCTGAGTCTCATGGCTTGCTATTCAACTAAACAGAGCTAATTTGTTCCCCCCAGGGAAAAAGGAGCAGGAGTGTGATGGAAACACAGATTTAGACAGACAGGGATAACAGAGACTCCGTCACACTGCACACTCTCAGAAACAAACAGTAAGAAACTAAAGGGAAAAGCAAGAAAAGCTAGGCATCAACAAAAGGTCAACAGGGGTTAACACCACAGCCGCTCATAACAATAATGCACACAAACACCAGTAAGTCTGGATAAATCCTCTTCTCCAGATCAATATAGACAAGATATAGCTGGCACTAATGGAATAATCCAGCCAGCATATATAGGAGGAGTCTGAATATGACTCGCTCACCAATAGCATGTGACTAAAGGAGATAAACAAGTAGACCAGCAGAGATTAACTCTTGCTAGCCTGCCTATGAACTACAAGTCTGTGGGTCGACACCCAAGTCTCCCTGTGCTGATCACAGACATCAGAGAAATTAGAAGGTAGAGTGTAAGATATCTGGAGTTTCCAAAAATCCTGAAAGCCGCCACAACAGTTGGCGATGCTTGCAAAAACCTCCTTGTGACAGATGAATAGGCATTCTGGTAATGTTCTTTTACAAACAAATTGTAGCAAAATTTCGAACATGCACAACTTCTTTTAAAGACAGTTCTGCCATTGGTCTGCTGAAATGATTGTTTGTTTATAAATTTCATTTAATGAACTTTGGTGTTGATTGAAAATGGCTATTGTCATGTGATGTTCGGCTCTGCACCCACCTGCTGGTACTGTGACATCAGACTCTGTTCACACTGCAGAATTTGACAATAAACCTGAGGTTTCTGGATTGTTCAGCCTGAGCCGAATGTCGGCTAATTCAGGTTAACTGGTTTTCAGCTCTGCAGGAGTTAATTCCTGCAGACTGCTGAGTAGGACCTAAATGCTGAGGTTGCTGATTGCCAAGTGCAGCTGTTACTTCCCCATTTAAGGCACTACCTCCTTCCAGGAGGTGCTGATGATAACTTCAGTTTTTACTCCAGCATCCCAGTCTTGGTGCTTTTCCTGTGTATGGTGATCTGTGCTAAGCTTCTAAGTGGTTTGAGCGTTCTGCGGTTATGTGTTGCTTCCTCCCCTTTTGCATTGCCCCTCAGTACACATATTGTCTTTCCTGTGTGTTTTTAGTGCTGTATGTACGAGTTTCTTTTCTCCCTTGTCATTTTGTGGAGTTTTGTCTTTGTGTTTTCCAGCCCGCCCCGAGGGTGTGGGAGAGGGGGAGTAATATCAGGGCTCAGTCAGGAGTTAGGGTCATGCTGGGGGCTTGAACCTGGTTACCATCAAACCTACCTTCGAGATAAGGGACAGCACAAAGTAACAATTTTTTGGGCCAGCCTAGGGGCCCCTGTCCTGTCTCTGTTTACCCCATGACAGCTGTTTTCAAACAATTGTTTGGGTGCAATCTTAGAGTATAAGATGACCTATCACAAGGTCAAAAGTAGCCAGTGTTTGCTCTATTTTATTCCTGCTTCCCTCCTGATTATTCCATATTTTCTTTTTTAAAAATCCACCATACGGTTCCAGATATATATACAGTTAGGTCCAGAAATATTTGGACAGTGACACAAGTTTTGTTATTTTAGCTGTTTACAAAAACATGTTCAGAAATACAATTATATATATAATATGGGCTGAAAGTGCACACTCCCAGCTGCAATATGAGAGTTTTCACATCCAAATCGGAGAAAGGGTTTAGGAATCATAGCTCTGTAATGCATAGCCTCCTCTTTTTCAAGGGACCAAAAGTAATTGGACAAGGGACTCTAAGGGCTGCAATTAACTCTGAAGGCGTCTCCCTCGTTAACGTGTAATCAATGAAGTAGTTAAAAGGTCTGGGGTTGATTACAGGTGTGTGGTTTTGCATTTGGAAGCTGTTGCTGTGACCAGACAACATGCGGTCTAAGGAACTCTCAATTGAGGTGAAGCAGAACATCCTGAGGCTGAAAAAAAAGAAAAAATCCATCAGAGAGATAGCAGACATGCTTGGAGTAGCAAAATCAACAGTCGGGTACATTCTGAGAAAAAAGGAATTGACTGGTGAGCTTGGGAACTCAAAAAGGCCTGGGCGTCCACGGATGACAACAGTGGTGGATGATCGCCGCATACTTTCTTTGGTGAAGAAGAACCCGTTCACAACATCAACTGAAGTCCAGAACACTCTCAGTGAAGTAGGTGTATCTGTCTCTAAGTCAACAGTAAAGAGAAGACTCCATGAAAGTAAATACAAAGGGTTCACATCTAGATGCAAACCATTCATCAATTCCAAAAATAGACAGGCCAGAGTTAAATTTGCTGAAAAACACCTCATGAAGCCAGCTCAGTTCTGGAAAAGTATTCTATGGACAGATGAGACAAAGATCAACCTGTACCAGAATGATGGGAAGAAAAAAGTTTGGAGAAGAAAGGGAACGGCACATGATCCAAGGCACACCACATCCTCTGTAAAAAATGGTGGAGGCAACGTGATGGCATGGGCATGCATGGCTTTCAATGGCACTGGGTCACTTGTGTTTATTGATGACATAACAGCAGACAAGAGTAGCTGGATGAATTCTGAAGTGTACCGGGATATACTTTCAGCCGAGATTCAGCCAAATGCCGCAAAGTTGATCGGACGGCGCTTCATAGTATAGATGGACAATGACCCCAAGCATACAGCCAAAGCTACCCAGGAGCTCATGAGTGCAAAAAAGTGGAACATTCTGCAATGGCCAAGTCAATCACCAGATCTTAATCCAATTGAGCATGCATTTCACTTGCTCAAATCCAGACTTAAGACGGAAAGACCCACAAACAAGCAAGACCTGAAGGCTGCAGCTGTAAAGGCCTGGCAAAGCATTAAGAAGGAGGAAACCCAGCGTTTGGTGATGTCCATGGGTTCCAGACTTAAGGCAGTGATTGCCTCCAAAGGATTCGCAACAAAATATTGAAAATAAAAATATTTTGTTTGGGTTTGGTTTATTTGTCCAATTACTTTTGACCTCCTAAAATGTGGAGTGTTTGTAAAGAAATGTGTACAATTCCTACAATTTCTATCAGATATTTTTGTTCAAACCTTCAAATTAAACGTTACAATCTGCACTTGAATTCTGTTGTAGAGGTTTCATTTCAAATCAAATGTGGTGGCATGCAGAGCCCAACTCGCGAAAATTGTGTCACTGTCCAAATATTTCTGGACCTAACTGTATATATATATATATATATATATATATATATATATATATATATATATTTAACTCTAAATTATATGGTCTTTTCCAAGGGGGTGTAGCTCATGTAATCCTCAGGGGTGTATCTTCATCATCCCGTGAGCCACTCCCCCTTTGTAAAGACAAAAATAGCACTAAATAACAATGCCCATATCTCTAGAACTATATGGCGGATTTAAAAAATACAAAAAAAAAATACACAAGGGAGTGAGACAATTAAAATAAGTTGTAAAACTGGACACTTTTGATTTGTTTGCAGGTCCCCTTTAAGTCCAAAGATGCTGATACTTTTGGCAGTTCTAAAAGTGGACTTAAAAGTTATTTTTTGCCACAAAGTGTATCAGTTGTCTAGATGCAAAATTCTTAGTTTCATGCTGTTGTGTTTAACAACAAAAGATGGAGTTTTATTTCAGGAAGAAGCCATATAAATGTATATGGGATTCTTCAGGGCAAGCATATGCAAATGAATAATCAAGTAACCATACTGAGATCTTATGCGAAAGACTAAAATGTCATATAAACTGACTGCAAGCGGGGGAACAAAGGTCAAAAGGGCCACAAAACAGACAAATGAGCTGGTGGATACAGCGGGTGAAAAACTGGTATTCTTACTCGACAAGCATCCTTTAAACAATGGACTCAATGCTATATATAAGAATAGAGGTCAGTTACGTTGATATGCACCCTGGTAACAGGAGACTTATGTTGTACTCATGTAATTGTATAGTAATATTGTATTATTATGTAGTGATTCCTAGCCACTCTGCTATAGAATATGTTAGCACTACAAGCAAACAAAAATAACAGAATTATTTTAATTTTCAGAATATGGACAACTTATTTTTTTTACATTAAATGTATATATTTTTGGGATAAAAATCATGTTTACAATTTGGTTTTGTTAAAAAGTTTGTACCAATTGGCTTTTACTGGCTCTTTTTGTTCTCAACACATTGCTGCAGAATAAGTGGAAGGGGTTGTCCACTACTTTGACATTCTACTTTGACATTGATGGCTTATCCTTAGGAGAGGTCATCAATGTCTGATCGTCCGGGTCCGACACCCAGCACCCCCACCAATCAGCTGTTTCCGGATCCGGCAGAGGCAGCAGGTACTGCTCCGTCTTCTGATACCATAGGAGGCGGATGTGCAGTACCTGGCCGCGGTTGCTATCAGAAGACGGAGCAGCGCCGGAACTGAGCATTTCTAGCTGCCTGCTGCCGTCGTCGGGAACAGCTGATCAGCGGGTGTGCCAGGTGTCAAACCCCGGCCAATCAGACATTGATGACCTGCTCTAAGGCGGGCTTTGCACGTTGCGACATGGCTAGCAATTGCTAGAGATGTCCAGCGCGATAGCACCCGCCCCCGTCGCATATGCGATATGTGGTGATTGCTGCCGTAGCGAACATTATCGCTACGGCAGCTTCATACGCACATACCTGCTCGGCGACGTCACTGGGACTGCCGAACAATCCCTCCTTCAAGGGGGAGATGCGTTCGGCGTCACAGCGATGTCACCGCGACGTCACTAATCGGCCGGCCAATAGAAGCGGACGGGCGGAGATGAGCGGGACGTAACATCCCGCCCACCTTCTCCCTTGCACATTGCCGTTGGGGCGCAGGTAAGGAGATGTTTATCGTTCCTGTGGGTTTACACACAGCGATGTGTGCTGCCGCAGGAACGACAAATAACATCGTACCTGCGGTCGAACCGACATTATGGAAATGAACGACCTTACACAGATCAGCGATATTGTACGCTTCTGTGCTCATTCATCGTCGCACCTAGGATTTACACGTTGCGATGTCGCTACCAGGGCCGGATGTGCGTCACTAACGATGTCACCTCGATGATATATCGGTAGCGATGTCGCAACGTGTAAAGCACCCCATAGTATAGGCCATCAATGTCAAAGTAAGGGACAACCCCTTTAACTGAGAATTCATTAGTGAGCTCCTTGTGACAGGGAGTTTGTAACTTTTTTTTGCGTCTTTTTATAAGCTCCTCTGTGTTGATTTATGACCATATCAAAGTTCAGCTCAACTTTGATGTGGTCTATGATCATAAATTAGCAATTAGTCATGAAATTTATTTTCCTGCTTAAATGTCTACAAGGTCATGGTTTCAATAACACAATCATTACTTTCTATCTTATTTTTTATATATATATATATATAATTTTATCTTGTCCCACTGTTTGACTTAAAGGGGTTGTCAACGTTTTGATAATGCTTTTTAATTTTGTTTTTTACTTAAAGAAGTTCTCCACTACTTTTGCATTGATGGCTTTTCCTTAGAATAGGTCATTATTGTTTCATCGGGTCCGACATCCCGCACCCCTGCCAATGAGCTGTTCTCGATGCCGGTGGTGGAACCAGGCAATTGGAGTAGCTCAGCTCTGTAGATGCTCTGTCTTCTAATAGCAGTCGTGGCTGAGTACATACGCCTCCCATTCAAATCAATAGGAGGCGGATGTGCAAAACCTGGTCACGGCCACTATCAGAAGACGGGGCAGCCCCAGAACTGAGCATTTCCGGCTGCATGCAGCCATCGTCGGCACTGAAAAACAGCTGATTAGGTGTCGTACCCAGGCCGATCAGATATTGATCTTGTGGATAAACAGGGCACTTTTGTGTGGTAGGTGCTCAAGTAGGTGTTGGGGTGGCTAGCAGGGGCTATTGTAGTCATTGTAGCAGAGGCTTTTAGGCCGCAGCACAGCCATACATTAAGCCCTTGCGCCCCCGTCACCACTCCAGTGCAAATCATTTCATACGTCTGTCCTTACATACTCTAAGACAATAACTTGGACACAGGGGGATTCTTTTGAAACACAGGAACTTTACTTGGCAACTTCTCCACATCATCACATCGCATTTTGCGGGCATCATTTCTGATCCCATCGGGGTTCCCTTTAGTTTCCATTACATAGTTCAATTTCCCGGCCGACCGCTGGATCTCAGAGAACACCGCTAGGCCTATCATCTCTTCCTTAAACAATAAAACGTGTGACAGGCTCATCTTCTGCTCACACGCCTGGTCCCTCCCTATCCTTAAGGTCCAGTCACACTAAACAACTTACCAGCGATCCCAACAACGATAGGGATCGCTGGTAAGTTGCTAGGAGGTTGCTGGTGAGATGTCACACTGCGACGCTCCAGCGATCCCACCAGCAACCTGACCTGGCAGGGATCGCTGGAGCGTCGCTACACGAGTTGCTGGTGAGCTCACCAGCAACCAGTGACCAGCCCCCAGCGCCGCGTGGAAGATGCTGCGCTTGGTAACTAAGGTAAATATCGGGTAACCAACCTGATATTTATCTTGGTTACCAGCGCATGCAGCTACACGTGCAGAGAGCAGGGAGCAGCGCACACTGAGCGCTGGCTCCCTGCTCTCCTAGTTACAGCACACATCGGGTTAATTACCCGATGTGTACTGCAGCTAAATGTGCACAGAGCAGGGAGCAGCGCACACCGCTTAGCGCTGGCTCCTTGCTCTCCTAGTTACAGTACACATGGGGTTAATTACCCGATGTGTGCTTCAGCTAAATGTGCACAGAGCAGGGAGCATCACGCACAATGCTTAGCGCTGGCTCCCTGCTCTCCTAGCTACAGCACACATCGGGTTAATTAACCCGATGTGTCCTGCAGCTACATGTGCACAGAGCAGGAGCCGGCACTGACAGTGAGAGCGGCGGAGGCTGGTAACAAAGGTAAATATCGGGTAACCAAGGACAGGGCTTCTTGGTTACCCGATGTTTACTGTGGTTACCAGCCTCCGCAGAAGCCGGCTCCTGCTGCCTGCACATTTAGTTGTTCCTGTCTCGCTGTCACACACAGCGATCTGTGCTTCACAGCGGGACAGCAACAACTAAAAAATGGCCCAGGACATTCAGCAACAACCAACGACCTCACAGCAGGGGCCAGGTTGTTGCTGGATGTCACACACAGCAACATCGCTAGCAACGTCACAAAAGTTGTTCGTTAGCAGCGATGTTGCTAGCGATGTTGCTTAGTGTGACGGGGCCTTTAGGGGCACACTAACCGCCAGTCACTTGAAGGGAATCATTGGGAATTCTTTCTAGGGGACAGCTGACACTTACACCATCCGGTCTACAATCTCCAGCAGGGGATTTAGTTATCTTCAGTCCTACACTTTCAGGACCCCACGTGTCTGGGTTATGAGTTCGACCCAGAGGGTCAGATCAAATCAATACTTTGGGCTTCTAAACACTTGCTCCTTTCTGGGGACTCTCCTGCCCTCTTCCTTGCCTCTTTTATGACTAACAGCCATCACTGTAACTAACCCCTTACTAACCAAGATGTACCAGGGAAGCGGTCACTTGGGCCATGCTGCCACCTGTATATATACACGGACATATCCTCCACAGGTTAATTGCCGGGTTGCCTGAAGCTACTCCATGACTTAGGGTCCAGTACCCTGCCGTGCTTTGGGTCCCGGACCGGTTATTAGACTCGAGCTGCTGACCGTCCTCCAAGACCAGGTCTAGGCACCCAGCCTCAATAGCCTCCGACTCCTCCGGGCCCAGACCACCGTCTGTGACCCAACCTCTAACTCCCAGGGAGCCACACACTCCCCTAGCTCCTCACTACTCGAGGGCTAACACTCAACTCCTTCCTACTTCCCTCCCACCACTCTGTCTGAACCCTAGGTGGGTGGCCCTATTCCAGCTCAGCAGCCCACTGGTGTGTCTGACAGGGTGTGCTGTGAGGTGTGGTTGGGATTTGGATGCTGATGGAGGCAGTACCATAGATTGGGAACCCAGAACCATGGGTGGTTGTGCCCTGCACGAAAGAATAGAAAGTGCAGTACCCTGTGATGCCCTGACTAGTCCAGGGGCGTCACATAAGCTTGACCAGATACAGCACCAATGTTTCCGTTTAACATAGACCTTCATCAGTGTTCAGTGTAGATGGTCTGCTCAGATTGTGAGTGAAAGTAGCGCTGATGTACATCATGGTGTCCACCGCTGTGTGACAGAAGCGCTTCTGCCACACAGCGGTGGACAAAGTGATCTACACCGGCGCTGCTTTCACAAACTGAGCAGACCATCTACACTGAACACTGATGAAGGTCTATATTAGATCGATCAGGTAGTGATGACTTATCCTAAGGATAGTAGTAGTGGACAACCCCTTTAGGTGCATGTAATTGATGGCTTTGAGATAGGGTCTTATTAAAATGTTTGTGCCGAATATGCTGTTTGCTGAATACATAAAAAGATTTTTAGCTTCAAAGTCATGCATTTAACATAGATTGTAAAAAAATCCCCCCAAACATGCACAACAGATTCTTTATTCTTATCAGCATGAGTAGCAGACTGTAACTAACAATGTTTTACAAAAATGCAATTGGCATTAGATAATATTGGTGGGGTGAAGGTCTGCAGTCTAGTGAGATCACCAGTTCCTGGAATAAAGAGACTAACGCATGTGTATGACTCAAAACCATAGACACAAAACAATTACGGAATGCTTATCGATTTTAATGGGAAATGTTATGGATTAATGATAAAGTATGATTAAGATTAAATGAACTTTCCAAGAAGTCCTTTGTCTGAGACATGGACAATCTGAATGCCTTTTTTTGAAGGCTATGACTTCTTGTTTTGGGAACTTGGATGACAAGTTGGCTAGATCTTATGAAAACACCCTGGAATTCCCCGGCAGCCTCCCTAAATCCTTACTAGATGCCTTGCTTTCATTATCTATTTGTATTTTTCACTTTCATTCTTTGCTCTTTTGATTATTCAGAGTCCATAGAAGCTCTTATGGCCACCCTGTGTTCTCTGCGTGGAAGTCCCTCCAAGCTTCGGACCTCCTCAACCAGTGTCTCTTACAATGGAAGGCCTTGGGTTGAGTCTTCAGCTCAGGTTCTTAGTTCTTCACTTGCTCATGGATCAAATGATAAAGAGGTGATGCAAAATCTCAACAATCGACTTGCCAGTTACTTGGAGAAGGTCAACGCCCTGGAAAAGTCCAATAAACAATTGGAAATCCAAATCCGAGAGAAATTATCAGAAGGTGCCGCAGTGAAAAAAGACTACAGTGATTACTTCACTCTGATTAATACCCTCAAAAAGCAGGTAAGACATGAAAAAACTGACTGTGATATATAATATTAGTGAACCCCATGACATAATCAAAATGGACCCCATAATACTCAATGTTGGTGTTTACCATTGGACAGATCAGGCACATTATTTTCTTTTTTCCTATTATGTTTAGTGCAGATGTGAACCTAGCTTTATCATTCACACATAACCAATTTTCTAAGTAAATATATTTCTAAAAGTGCAATTCACATGAATTTCTCACCAAATGTCGGTAACAACCTATCCAATCCACGCAGGCAAAGAAATGAAACCATAGCTGTACATACTGTATATACTAACAAAATACTATTAGCTAAGCTACCTGTAACTACCACTAGGAGGACATAGGAGAGGTCTGCATACTGCTTTATTATTGATATTTATGTATACGCTGTATGCAGTAAGCTCTTTAGCTCCCCTAGTGCTGGCTGCAGGCAGCCTGATTATTATCTATTAAATATCTATATGCATAGAATTGTAAATCAGAACAAAAAAACATCCAACTCATAAAAAGATATATTAACCTGTTTGGAAAAAATAATTAATATTCAAGGTTGGATATTCATCTAAACCCTACTTAACCATCACATTGTACTTACATTGTGTACTAATATGGCCCTTCTTCTGGGTGTACTGTATATATGGCTGCAACCACTATAGCTGCTCCCGTACATATCCATAGACATTTAAAATCTGCATTAAAACTAACATATACAGAACAAAGATCAGGATCTAGAAGCTAATAATTGACAAAAAAACTAATTTATACAATGGAAATACTTTTACACCTCTGAGTTGCTAAGTTACTAAGTTATGAATCATTTTTATCTCTATTAACTAAGGATCGTGCGTATTAATAGAATACTAAGTGTGAAAATGGCCAAAGCTTCGCTTTTAAATTCTAGCATTTATTTTTCACGCACAATAAAGTAAAAAAAATGTCTGACTCCTGTCCTGTCTTTAGGCTAGAAGTAATATGTCTGCTCCATATGGCGGTTACAGTATCATTATTTAATGTGACAGAATGTATTCACCATGGTCAGACTTTAGCTGAATAAGAGGCTTAGGGGTGCTTCACACACAGCGAGCTCGCTGCCGAGATCGCTGCTGAGTCACGCTTTTTGTGACGCAGCAGTGACCTCATTAGCGATCTCGCTGTGTGTGACACTGAGCAGCGATCTGGCCCCTGCTGCGAGATCGCTGCTCGTTACACACAGCCCTGGTTCGTTTTCTTCAAAGGCGCTCTCCCACTGTGACACACAGATCGCTGTGTGTGACAGCGAGAGAGCGACAAATGAAGCGAGCAGGGAGCAGGAGCCAGCGTCTGGCAGCTGCGGTAAGCTGTATCCAAGATAAACATCGGGTAACCAAGGTGGTTACCCGATATTTACCTTAGTTACCAGCCTCCGCAGCTCTCACGCTGCCTGTGCTGCCGGCTCCTGCTCTCTGCACATGTAGCTGCATTACACATCGGGTTAAGTAACCCGATGTGTACTGTAGCTAGGAGAGCAAGGAGCCAGTGCTAAGCAGTGTGCGCGGCTCCCTGCTCTCTGCACATGTAGCTGCATTACACATCGGGTTAATTAACCCGATGTGTACTGTAGCTAGGAGAGCAAAGCTAAGCGGTGTGCTCTGGTAACTAATGTAAACATCGGGTAACCATACCCGATGTTTACCTTAGTTACCAGTGTCTGCAGCTTCCAGACGCCGGCTCCGTGCAAGCGCAGCGTCGCTTGCACGTCGCTGCTGGCTGGGGGCTGGTCACTGGTCGCTGGTGAGATCTGCCTGTTTGACAGCTCACCAGCGACCATGTAGCGATGCAGCAGCGATCCTGACCAGGTCAGATCGCTGGTCGGATCGCTGCTGCATCGCTAAAGTGTGAAGGCACCCTTAGTGTATGTTCCTCTCTCGGCCTATTAGTCTCCTGCAATTTAGTACTTTATGGTATGTTTGCATTAACAGCAACAGGTGTGTTTACCTACTTTTCTATGTAAAGACTATATCTAAAGTGTACGCAAAATATCCAATTGGTCTTATGGACATTCATGAACATGGAAAAGTACAAATATACAGAACTGTGTAATAGTTTCAGCCAGGTGTGGAAAAAATGCTGCAAAGTAAGAATGTTTTCAAGAATAGAAGTGTTAATAGTGTCTTTTTTTATCAAAGAACAAAATGCAAAAGAGAAATGTAAACAAGATCAATATTGTCACGATGACTCTGGGATAGTGGGGAACCGGGGCCCCTAAGTTGTCCTTCAAGCTAGGGGGTCCTATGCTATCCCTTTTCTCAGAGATGCCACTAAGGGTGGGGATGCCTGAATCTCCTTCCTGGCCCTGCTCCTGAACAGTCCTGGTCTGTTTCTCTCTGCTCCCCCATGAGAATCGGGAGAGGAGTGTAATGAAAGTCACAGATATAGACAGACAAGGAAAAAACAAAACTGTTACACAGCAAGCATGCGCACAGGTAAAGGCAATAAGAGATTCAGGAGGAAAAACACAAGAGGAAGGAAGCTACAAAACAACAGGGGTAAACTCAACAACTGCACCAAGCAAATAGCACAATTTTCACCAGATTATCTGGGACACCACACCTCACAAACCAACATAGAAACTATAGCTGGCATGGGTAGAAGATCTCTTCCAGCTTAAATAGAAGTGAAGCAGATGTGATTGGCTTCCTCACCACATGTGATCAAAGGAAACTAACAAACAGACTAGCAGAGATTATCTCTGCTAGCCTGCCTATGACTCAGCATGCAGCAGATCAACGCCTAAGGGGTACTTTGCACGAAAGTGACACACATCCGGCGCTGGTAACGACATTGCAACGTGTAAAGCCTAGATGCGCCGATAAACAATCGCAAAAGCGTCGAAAATCGGTGATCTGTGTAGCGTCGGTCATTTTCATAATGTCGCACCAATAGGAGATACGATGTTGTTCTTCGTTCCTGCGGCACCACACATCGCTGTGTGTGAAGCCGCAGGAGCGAGGAACTTCTCCTTACCTGCCTCCACCGGCTATGCGGAAGGAAGGAGGTGGGCGGGATGTTTACGTCCCGCTCATCTCCGCCCCTCCGCTTCTATTGCCCGCCTGCCGAGTGACGTCGCTGTGATGCCACACGACCCGCCCCCTTAGGAAGGAGGCAGGTCGCCGGCCAGAGCGACGTCGCAGGGGAGGTAAGTGCGTGTGAAGCTGCCGTAGCGATAATGTTCGCTACGGCAGCTATCACAAGATATCGCATGTGTGACGGGGGCGAGTGCTATCGCGCTCGGCATCGCTAGCCAATGCTAGCGATGTCGCAATGTGCAAAGTACCCCTAAGTCTGCCAGTGTTGATTCCAGACACTAGAGAAACCATTGGACAGAGTGTCAGAATCTGCAATGTGAACAGAGCTCAATGCCATCATGACTGTCAGCAAAGTTTGTGCAAAACTCCAAGTGACAAACATTTGCCATTTGTCTTCAAAACAGCATCAATTCTTCTAGTTACACTTCAATAAAGTCAGGGATTTTTTAGGATTATAGTCAGGTGTAGGAGTAACCAATTATACCAAACAAGTGATAATTTTCATATGTAGGTTGAAACCATTAAGTCATTAACTGAAACAGAAACAGTTGTGTTGGAAGCTTAAAACTGGGTGAGGAACAGACAAACTCTTACAAAGGTGAGGTTGTGGGAAACAGTTTCATGTCAAAGGTTACACGAGCAAAGCAACAAGACACAAGGTAGTTATACTGCATCAGCAAGGTGTCTCTTAGGCAAATATTTGAAAGCATGCTAAGGTTTCAAGTTCCTTTGAAAAAGCTCCAGGAAATTGACAATATTGAGGATTGTAGATGCAATGGTCAGCTAAAGAAACCTACTGAAGAAGTTAAAAAGCACACATCATGGTTACTTACCATAAAAAATTAGCAGTGGCATCAGTTCAGAACTGGCAGCAACCAGTAGGACCAAGCCACAAACATCTACTATTTGGAGTTCTCTGGCCAGAAGTGGTCTTAATGGAAGATACCTTGAGGATGGAAACAACACCAAGCAATTCAACTATGCATGAAAACATAAGAACTGGCTTGCAGAAAAATGGCAGCAGGTTGTAATACTATTGTATGTTCTGAGGATTTCGATAGCGTTAGGGCAATGACAACCAGAGACGAGTTCTTGGTGCAGGGATATTTATAATACGTAACCAACGATAGGTACACAAACGGAACAAACACAGTAGAACAATAACACACGAAATACCTTCCCGAATCGGAGCGAAGGGAATTCCCGGGGCCACGCACCGGACTCCCCCAGGGAGACCACCAAGAGCGAACCCCTATACAGGGACTGTCTGGCAATCACCCCGGAAGGCCTAAATGCGCAGCAGCCGGGACACAAGGGGCAATAGGTAAAGTCCAGGAGTGTCCGTACGGAATGAACGTCCAGAGGTTACGAACCGGAAGGAACCGGGCAGAAGTGCTGACCCAAGACGGCAGGCGGAGTCCGGGCACAGCTTGATGAAACCGGGTAAAGTCCAGAGTCGGTGTCGGTTGTCTTCAGGAGGATCCAAATGTCAATCAGGAAATAGAAGCAGCAAAGCAGGAGCACACAGCAAGCAGTATACTCAGGCACTGGACTAAGCTTAGAGGCGGCCTTTTAAGCAGCTGGACAGGAAGTAGGGCAACAGAACAGCAAACTCCATGTTAACCGAGGGCAAGCTCTTTCAAAAGAGAACTGGAAATCCCGGAAGCCTGACAGTACTCCCCCCCCAGAAACGGCCTCAGGACGGATCAGGGCCTGGCTTGTCCGGGTACCGCCGATGAAACTGAGCAATCTTCCGGGGCGCCCGAATGTTACCCACCGGTTCCCAGGAATCGTCCTCGGGGGAGTACCCCTGCCAACGTACCAGATACTGAAGCCGATGACGATGGAGCCGGGAGTCAATAATGTCCTCAACCACGAACTGCTCCTCGCCGTCAACCATCACAGGCGGAGGAGGAGGCACGACACGACCATGAAACGGATTAGGAGAAACGGGTTTGAGGAGAGAAACATGAAAGACCGGGTGTACCTTTAGATGGTGCGGTAACCGCAGCCGACAGGCCACAGGGCTCACGATCCCGGTGATCTTAAACGGACCGATGAATTTCTGTCCCAGCTTCTGCGAAGGAACCCCCAATCTCAGGTTTTTGGTGGATAACCACACTGAGTCCCCTACCTTATACATGGGGGCTGGTTTCCGGTGAGTGTCTGCCGACCTCTTGTAACGCTCCTGAGCTGTAGCCACAGTGTCCTTTAGTACCTCCAGAATCTGTCGTAGCTCCGTCAATCTGTCCTCCACTGCTGGCACCGAAACCGCAACCGGTGACCTAGGTAAAACATTCGGATGGTAACCCAAGTTAGCGAAAAAAGGCGTTACCTTAGTGGAGCTGCTCTGAGTGTTGTTATACGAGAACTCCGCCAACGGAAGCATCTTCAACCAATCGTCCTGCAGATGGCTGACATAACATCGAAGGTACTGTTCCAGGGTTTTATTAGTCCGTTCGGTTTGCCCATTTGTCTGAGGATGGTATGCAGAAGACAAACAGACATCAATCTGGAGTGCCGAACAAAACCCCTTCCAGAACTTAGACGTGAACTGCACGCCCCGGTCAGAGATGATCTCATCCGGTACCCCATGCAATCGGAATATGTTCTGGATAACCAAATCCACTGTCTCTGCGGCTGAGGGAAGACCGGTACACGGAATAAAGTGAGCAGCTTTTGTCAACCGATCCACCACCACTAAAATGGTATTGTGACCGCCTGAGACTGGCAACTCCACAATAAAATCCATTGAGATGGATCCCCAAGGGCGAGATGGAACGGGTAACGGTTGGAGGAGTCCCGTAGGAGCCACACGAGGGACCTTGCACCGGGCACAAACCACACATGAGTGGACATAGTCTTTTACATCCTTTAAACAGGTAGGCCACCAGAAGAAACGGCTCAGAAATTCCTGTGTCTTCTGTACCCCCCTATGACCAGCCAACACGGAGTCATGGACCAACTTGAGAACCCGAAGTCTTACGGCCTCCGGGACATAAATGCGTCGCTCTCTCAACCACACACCATTCCGAAGAACAAGAGTCACATCATTCGGGGGGGCAGTAAGAAATACGTCACCATCATAGGCCAGCTTGATGTCCTTCCACAAGTCCTGGTCCTGGATTACTCCAACGAAATTGGCATCCGATAACACGGTCTGAGACGGGGTTCCAGGCACGGAGTCCACGGCGTGGATTCGGGACAAGGCATCGGCTTTCCCATTACGTGAACCTGGACGGTATGTAACGATAAAATTGAACTGGTTAAGGAATAAGCTCCAACGGGCTTGCCGTGGAGACAGGCACCTGGCAGACTTAAGAAATTCCAGGTTACGATGATCTGTGAGTACTATCACTTGCTGTGCAGCTCCCTGTAAGTGGTGTCTCCATTCCTTGAAAGCTGCAATAATCGCCAACAATTCCTTGTCCGCAATGTCATAGTTCCTTTCTGCAGGGGACAACCGGCGAGAAAAGAAAGCACACGGATGCAAGAGACTCTTGTCCCCAGTCCTTTGAGAAAGGATTGCCCCTAACGCATAATCGGAAGCGTCGACTTCCACAATAAAGGGAAGTGCGGGATTCGGGTGTACTAGTATTGGCGCTGAGGTAAAACAAACCTTGAGACGATGGAAAGCTTCCTGGGCCTGGGCGGACCACACAAACTTCTGTCCCTTCTTGGTTAACAGAGTGATGGGACGGACGATCTCTGAAAAGTTACGGATAAAGCGTCGGTAAAAGTTGGCAAAACCGACAAAGCGTTGTACCTCCTTGATGTTTCCCGGTTCCGGCCAGTCTAGAATTGCTTGTATCTTGCCCGACTCCATGTTCAGTCCCTAAGGAGAGATGACATAACCTAAAAATTGTATTTGTGAGCAATGGAATTCGCACTTCTCCAGTTTAATGTACAGGTGGTTATCCCTCAGACGGGTAAGTACGGTCTTGACGTGCTCCTGGTGTTCCTGTAGGGAATCAGAAAAGATCAGGATATCATCCAGATAAATCACCATGAATTGGTCCATTATATCCCTAAAAATATCGTTAACTAGGTGTTGGAAAGCCGCAGGAGCGTTACAAAGTCCAAAAGGCATCACTAGGTACTCATAATGTCCATACCGACATCTGAACGCTGTCTTCCACTCATCTCCGGGACGTATGCGAAGTAGATTATATGCCCCACGGAGATCCAATTTAGTGAATATCTTTGCCTGTTGGACTCTCTCCAATAGCTCAGGAATCAACGGTAACGGATACCGGTTCCGGATGGTTATCTTATTCAGTTCCCGGTAGTCAATACAAGGTCTCAGAGTTCCCTCTTTCTTTTTCACGAAAAAGATGGGTGCCCCTGCTGGTGAGGTAGAAGGGCGAATAAATCCCTTGGCTAGACTTTCATCGATGTACTCTTTTAGTGCTTCTAGCGCAGGTGCCGCCAACGGGTAGACATGACCAAACGGGATCTCTGCCCCTGGGAGTAAGGCGGGCTTTGCACACTGCGACATCGCAGGTGCGATGTCGGTGGGGTCAAATTGAAAATGACGCACTTCCGGCATCGCATGCGACATCGCAGTGTGTAAAGTCTCGATGATACGATTAACGAGCGCAAAAGCGTCGTAATCGTATCATCGGTGCAGCGTCGGCGTAATTCATAATTACGCTGACGCGACAGTCCGATGTTGTTCCTCGCTCCTGCAGCAGCACACATCGCTGTGTGTGAAGCCGCAGGAGCGAGGAACATCTCCTACCGGCGTCACTGCGGCTTCCGTAGGTTATGCGGAAGGAAGGAGGTGGGCAGGATGTTTACATCCTGCTCATCTCCGCCCCTCCGCTCCGATTGGCCGCCTGCCGTGTGACGTCACAGTGACGCCGCACGACCCGCCCCCTTAACAAGGAGGCGGGCCGCCGGCCACAGGGACGTCGCACGGCAGGTGAGTGTGTGTGTGAAGCTGGCGTAGCGATAATTTTCGCTACGCCAGCTATCACCACATATCGCTGCTGCGACGGGGGCGGGCACTATCGCACTCGGCATCGCAGCATCGGGCTGCGATGTCGCAGTGTGCAAAGCCCGCCTAAGTCTATGGGACAATCATACGGTCTATGCGGGGGAAGCCGATCTGCTTTTCTTTTGTCGCATATATCAGCGAAGTCATGATAAACCGGGGGTAAAACAGGTACCTGTACAGTGCCCTCCGCATTCGGTGTTACTGGAACCGGTACAGTTGGACTAATGGTCGGACCACTCTGCGGTGGGAAGGATATTTCCTTAGTCTCCCAATCGATGACTGGATTTGTAGACCGTAGCCACGGAATTCCTAAAATAATCGGAAAATGGGGAGAAGAAATCAACATGAAAACAAGGGTCTCCTGCTGACCTGGCTTCATCACGCATTCTAGGGGTACTGTTTCCCGATCAACTGGTCCAGAAACTAACGGAGATCCGTCTACCGTCTCCATGGTAACCGGTGAGGATCTTTGTTGAGTCCGGATACCGTGTTTCCTGGCAAAAGAAGAGTCCATGAAATTACCCCCTGCCCCAGAGTCTATCATAGCAGATGTAGGTATTAACTGTCCCTCCCACCGGATCTGAATGGGAAGCGAGCAATGGGTGTATTTCCCTTCTGAGTCCTTAGGTGATGTTGACATTACAGTCAAGGGAAATACCGCATCCAGGTGTCCACTTGCCTCAGAGATATCGGACTCTGCGTCCGTGTTGTCACACTCTGCCATGGCTGCCAATACCTTATTTGGGCGATTTGGACGTCTCGGGCAGTCAATCAAGAAATGGTCCGATTGACCGCAATAGAAACACAAACGCTCACGGAGCCGGTGTTCACGACGTTTGTTGGTCTCTCGCTTTTGCAGAGAGTCCACTTGCATAGGAACGTCCTCGGCCTCCCATGGCGTCCTGAGAGCGGGTTCTCTGGAAGGAAACGCAAAGTTGGTTACCCGGTTTACAGCTGCCCATTTTTCCTGTCTACGTTCCGTCAAGCGGGTATCAATACGCACACAGTGTTGGAGAAACAGTTCAAAATCCCCTGGAGATTCGGAACGAGCTAACTCGTCCTTGATGGTACCGGACAAACCTTTTTTGAAAACTGACAATAATGCATTGTTTCCCCAGTCGGTGTCTACCACTAACCTCTTGAACTCAGTGGCATATTCAACGACAGACCGCTTTCCCTGACGTAAGGAAAGGAGAGCCGATTCAGCGGTAGCACGGCGATTCGGATCATCAAACATTTGCGCCATTGCGGTCAGAAAGTCATCCAGGTGATTTAAAAGGATATCCCGATTCTCTATCATAGGATTAGCCCAAGCCAGTGCTCGTGAGGTTAATAACATAATTATACATAACACTTTTGACCGGTCAGAACGGTAATAATCAGCATGTACATCAAAAAACAGTATACATTGGTTAACAAATCCACGAAACTGACTACGATCACCATTGAAACGAAATGGGGGTAACCTAGGCATACCAGCAGCTGATACGGACGTAGTGGGGACGGCTTCCTGAGCCTCCACTCTGACTTGCAAATCCTGAATAGCCGGACCCAGTACCTGGTGATTATGGCCCAGCTGTGCCTCCACATCTCTAAGTTTATTCTGCACCGCCTCCATCTCCTGCTGCAAGGAGTTAATCATGGAAAAAAGCTGATCTACTCGTGTCTCAGTCATTGCCCCAGCGAAATCCTCTCTTGGCCTGAGTATAATGTAATACTATTGTATGTTCTGAGGATTTCGATAGCGTTAGGGCAATGACAACCAGAGACGAGTTCTTGGTGCAGGGATATTTATAATACGTAACCAACGATAGGTACACAAACGGAACAAACACAGTAGAACAATAACACACGAAATACCTTCCCGAATCGGAGCGAAGGGAATTCCCGGGGCCACGCACCGGACTCCCCCAGGGAGACCACCAAGAGCGAACCCCTATACAGGGACTGTCTGGCAATCACCCCGGAAGGCCTAAATGCGCAGCAGCCGGGACACAAGGGGCAATAGGTAAAGTCCAGGAGTGTCCGTACGGAATGAACGTCCAGAGGTTACGAACCGGAAGGAACCGGGCAGAAGTGCTGACCCAAGACGGCAGACGGAGTCCGGGCACAGCTTGATGAAACCGGGTAAAGTCCAGAGTCGGTGTCGGTTGTCTTCAGGAGGATCCAAATGTCAATCAGGAAATAGAAGCAGCAAAGCAGGAGCACACAGCAAGCAGTATACTCAGGCACTGGACTAAGCTTAGAGGCGGCCTTTTAAGCAGCTGGACAGGAAGTAGGGCAACAGAACAGCAAACTCCATGTTAACCGAGGGCAAGCTCTTTCAAAAGAGAACTGGAAATCCCGGAAGCCTGACACAGGTGCTGTGGACTGATGAATCAGAATGTGAAATATTTGGCTATAAAGGAAGATAGGGCTGGAGACACAATAATGAGAGCCTACAGGAACAGTGAACAGCGGAGGAGGATCCTGCAAGATTGAGGCTGAATTTCAGTAAATGGAGTTGGTGAATTTGTCAGGATTAATGGTGTCCTCAATGCTGAGAAATACATACTGATATTTATCCATAATGTAATACCATCAGGGAGGCATCTGATTGTGACTGAACAACGACCCCAAACATACAGTCAATGTAATTATAATCTATCATCAGCGTAAAGAAGTTCAAGGAGTCCTGGAAGTTATGATCCGGCCCACACAGAGCCCTGGAGGTAATGATCCGGCCCTCGCAGAGCCCTGGAGGTGATGATACAGCCCCCGCAGAGCCCTGGAAGTGATTATCCGCCCCTCATAGAGCCCTGGAGGTGATTATCCGACCCCCACAGAGCCTTGGAGGTGATATACCGGCCCACACAGAGCCCTGGAGGTGATATACCGGCCCACACAGAGCCCTGGAGGTGATGATCTTGCCCCTGCAGAGCCCTGAATGTGATGTTCCATCCCCCGCAGAGCCCTGGAAGTGATTATCCGACCCCCACAGAGCCCTGGAGGTGATGTTCCGGCCTCCACAGAGCCCTGGAGGTGATGATCTTGCCCCTGCAGAGCCCTGAATGTGATGTTCCAGCCCCCGCAGAGTCCTGGAAGTGATTATCCGACCCCCACAGAGCCCTGGAGGTGATGATACGGCCCCCAAAGAGCCCTGGAGGTGATGATCCGACCCCCAAAGAGCCCTGGAGGTGATGATCCGGCCCCACAGAGCCCTGGAGGTGATGATCCAGCTCTGCAGAGCCCTGGAGGTGATGATCCGGCCCCCGCAGAAGCCTGCAGGTGATGATTCGGCCTCCACAGAGCCCTGATCTCACATCATCCAGTCTGTCTGGGATCACATGAAGAGACAGAAGGATTTACACAAGCCTCATACACAAAGATCTGTGGTTAGTTCTCCAAGATGTTTGGAACAATCTCCCTGTCGAATTTCTTTAAAAATTGTGTTCAAGTATATCTAGAAGAATTTCTTTTTTTTTTTGTTCTGAAGGCAAAGGGCGGTCACCAAATATTTATTAGATTTAGATTTCTTTTTTGTTCATTCACTTTGCATTTTGTTAATTGATAAAAATTAACTATTAACTATTCTATTTTATAAAGCATGCTTACTTTGCAGCATTTTTCCAAACCTGTGTAAAACATTTGCACAATACTATATGTCCAGGAAAAAATCTACTGCCCTAAAGTGCAGAAATAGTAAGCTCAACACCTACTGATAAGACAACAGACACCGTGCCACAAAATGTGAACAAGTTAACAATAAAATGTGTGACTTTTCTTATCAAATTTAAAAAGCGGCTAAATAAATTGCTATGGTCTCCAAGGAAATATAGTTTTAACATATTTTTAGGAAGAGTAAATGAAAATAGCACAGATTTTAGGAAAAACATTTAATTAACATAGGTCAATGTTGGGAAATGTGAGTCAATGTATATGTATAATTGAGAAAACTAATGTAAAGTGCTAGTAGCCATTATAAAATCTCTGTCTTTCTGTCCATTTACAATAGCGCTCCTCAAACTTTAAGGCCTCATCTCAAAAGTCAATCCATGGTGATGCCAGAACTTCAGCAGAGTACAAAAACTACCATACAGCGCCCATATGACCTCTGTAGCATAGCCCAAAAAATACCACCATGCAACAACCATATTTCACCATAGAAAAAACAAATTTCACAGTGCAGCTTAGAACACCTCCCCAGTGCACCAAACCTATACCACCATTTAGTAACTAAGTTCCCCCAATAGTGCCAAAATAATACCACCAGAGCAGCACCTGACACAATACCTACCAATAGGGAAAATACATGTGCTGTTTTTGTGATGGCGCCGGAAAGATATCACAGCAGGTTACATCTTGTGTTGGAGCAGATTTACTTTAATTTGATGCTGAAAGGTCCATCCTTGTTGGGTGAGCTAGCATTCATCACAGCTGCGGCATCTTGTCATCACGCCCTTCTGCTATATTTACCCACTCTTGACTTTACTCCACGCCAATGATAGATTCTCTATACTGACCACTTGGAAGGAGCCTGTCACTGGAGCAGCTGAGGTGTCATTTCAGTAGCAGCTGTGAAGTTCCTTTTGAAAAAACCTAAGAATATTATTTGTTGTGTTTTTCCCCACCCATTTGTCTTACTTTCCTTATGTTGTTTAATTGTAGTAGTGGGACTAGTGTCCCACTGCCCTACTCACTAGCCAGGGTAAGTTCAGGGTCAGCGAGGCCCTAGGCACATGATGGCGCATGGGGGGAAAGACCCTTCTAGGGACGTTAGGGAGCTCAGGGATCAGTCACAAGTGAGTGACCCCTCTTCCCTCTCCCTATCGCCAGTGTCTTCCATTACATCTTCCCTGGTTTTCCTGTTTCGCACCTGATCTTATCAGGGTGTCACAGGGAACTGCACTCCTTTTACTTATGGTGCAGAAGTCACCTTCCATGGTTCTGGGATCCTAACTATTGGTATTGCTTCCATCAACATTCAAATCCTAGCCACACCTCACACCACACCCTATCAGGCACACCAGTGGGTGGTCTAGCTGGAAAAGGACCACCCGCCTAGGTGTCAGGCAGACTGGTGGGAGGGACATAGTCAATCGAGTAGTAGCCCTCAGAGAGTGAGGAGCTGAGAGAGTTGTAGCTCCCTGGGAGACTTTGGTTAGGTCGCAGATGGTGGTCTAAGACCGGAGGAGTCGGAGACCCGGTCACAGGGTATTGGAGAAAGGTGCACAGACTTAGTTTTGGAGAACGGTCGGCACCGGAAAATCTAGTAACCAGACCAGTACCGAGCACGGCAGGGTACTGGACTCTAGATCAGGGAGTAGCTTCATGCAACCTGATAATTAATCTGTGGAGGATAGTCTCTTTATGAACTTTCCCCAAGAGCTCAGAGATCGAAGGCACCAACCCAGCGAGGGGGATAGGGCTTTCCAGCTTATGCGGCCCACTGAAATCCCAAGTGTCAGCCATCGAGAGCACAGCTCCTCTATTTAACTATAGGGAGCGGGACCCCGACAGCCTCAGACCGAGGGGTCACTCAGAAACGTCTAAACACAAGTGCATGGAGGCAGGCTCCAAACCGCCAGCAATACCAACGAGAACAGATTCCCGGACGAGCTCCCCAGAGTGGCAGCGGCACCCAGAGACTTGGTTTACTCCTGTGTCAGAGTTTGCTTAATGGTCGCACCAACATCCACACGGTCTGAGTGAGTACGCTGCGCTCCCCTGAGTCTGCCCGCCTGGCCTGCACCACGCTTCCCTACACCTCCATCATCCAGAGTCTCGTGGAGGGAACGTCATCTGGCTGCCCCACTCCATCTCCCTCGGGTACTCCCATCGGCAGCGGTGGTACTCCCCTTACCGCGAACCATGGGTGGCGTCACAAACACTAATCCCCTGTAAATAACCCCCTTTCATTTTTGAGTGGCCGCAAGCCCCCGGGTCCGGGGACCCTCGAGCCACAGCAACCACGAATCCGAGAAGTCCGATTGCTGCAAGGGCGGTACACCTCCTCTGTGTGTTGAGCCGCAAGCCAAGCGTTCCCTCACCCCAACACTACGAAGGGCAGTTATAGAGAATCCAGATTAGGGGTTACTTGTAGTAAAATATCAAAGGGGTAAAAAGTTAGAATAGTTCCCTCATTCCAAATTGGAAATAGAAAAGTGCTGATATGGACTGTATGTGGTCAAAATACCATCACGGAAGGTTCCACCCGAGGCAAAGTTGCCACCTCATCTTTATAAATGGGGTCCCTTTTATTAACATAACATTTTAGCGTACCTGTCATTTTAGCGTACCTGTCATTTTAGCGTACCTGTCATTTCAGCACACCTGTCATTTTTGAGTACATAAGAAATAACATTACTTTTTGACATATGATTTGTATCCTGTATTTTTCTCTGGTTTCCCTTTCTGCAGGCTCTATCTCTGATTTTCAGTTGTCTCTGAGCTGGTAGGTGGGGACTAGCTGCTATGATATTCCCCATATACTTTTTTTCTGGTTGTAACATGTTCAGAAATAGCAGTACTTTTGAAAGATACAAATCAGATGGATTTAAATAGAGGAGAGCAGGGGATGAAAATGTGGCTCATATTTCTGTGTAAAAATAATGTACTTTTGATTTCTGAAACTTTTTTTAAATGTCAAACTCTGAAAATCTCATGCCTTTAGATTACAGATTCAATCTCTGAGAATACAAATCTGTTACTGGCCATTGATAACAGCAAACTGGCTGCAGACGACTTCAAAGAGAAGTAAGTATAAGATATGGACAGCATATCTGAGCTCTCGTACTCAGGGCTGGTTTATTGAAACTTGGACAACAAGCAATTATTGTATAATAATATAGTTCAACTTCCATATTATCATCATCATCCAAAATTAAATATGTTGGATGGCTTTAAATTATTAATAGGAATCTTGTCCTCGCAAATTCCCAACAATGACGGCCTTAGGCAATTGTGGCACCCCTGAGGCTTCAGTCACCATAGTGTACTGCACCTCACTTAAGGTGCGGTACTCATCCTGGATCCAGAAGAGGTCAGTACCGATTCCCCAACACGCCAACTCATACACACAACCAGGTTGGCCTCCCCACTGGAGACCGGCTAGGGTTGGGTCTTAAGGCAGTCACCAAACATGGGGGGATGCCACCCACCAGCGAGAGGGAACCAGGGGAGGAACATCCACCAGGGGGAGTGAGAAGCAACACAACAGTTAGCGAGTTCTCCAGCAGGAGAGGAAGAGAGCAGTTGGGTTTTACCAGAGGGTCTGGGGGGGACGCAGGAGTCAATACGGTCGCCGAGGGGAGAGCTTCATTGCTCCCTCAGGATCGGCGCTGAGCAGGGTGCAGAATCCTAGGGTGGATCATACTTCAGGTTGTCCACCAAAATTGCATGTCCCTCTGGCCCCCACAGTTCCCAGAGCACAGTGGTATATAGGATCCGTGGTCATGTTCCAAGGCAGGCCCCATAACGGACCTGCGACTCAGACGGGAGTAAACACTTTTCAAGAACCGGGGTCCCCAAGAAGCCTCAGGCCACCGTGGAGGTTGGCACCCTAAGAAAACGCAACATTTGCCCCTCACGTCTGGGACAACACTACGAGATAGAACATTGGCCTTAACATTCTTAGATTCGGAGAGACAAGATACGGGAGCCAAGGATCTCTACAGACATCCAGAAAAGCAGGAGTCCCCTCATAACTTAACCTCTTGGGTCTACCATTTGAAGGTCAAATTGTGTTTAAATAACCATGGCAAGCCCAGCACTAACTTTGGAGGTGGAGAAGGTGGAAACATAAATGAAATGGATTCCGTCTGTAACCTACCTACATACATACATTCTTGACCTTCATAGTAACATCATTTTGTGAAAGAGTAGAGTTATCGATAGCAGAAACTTGAATGGGTAAGTTGAAAAAGGAGACACCATAACCACAATCTACAGTGAAGTCATGATCAATTAGATTCAAGGTAGAACCTGAATCTACAAATGCAGGTGTAAAAATAAAACCAGACTTAAGCGGGCTTTACACACAGTGACATCACTAGCGATGTCACTGGTGAAAGCACCCACCCCCGTCGGTTGTGCGTCACGGGCAAATCGCTGCCCGTGGTGCACAACATCGCTTACACCCGTCACACGTACTTACCTGCCTAGCGACGTCGCTGTGGCCGGCGAACCACCTCCTTTCTAAGGGGGCGGTACGTGAGGCGTCACAGCGGTGTCACTATGTGGCCACCCAATAGAAGCGGAGAGGCGGAGATGAGCGGGCCTTCCTTCCAATGGGTCTTCCTTCCTCATTGCGGGCGGCCGCAGGTATGGTGATGTTCCTCGTTCCTGCGGTGTCGCACATAGCGATGTGTGCTGCCGCAGGAACGACGATCAACCTGCGTCCTGCAACAGCAACGATAATCGGGATTTGAACGACTAGTCAACGATCAGGTGAGTAATTTTGATCGTTAACGGTCGTTAGTGCATTTCACGCGCAACAACGTCGCTAACGAGGCCGGATGTGCGTCACGAATTCCGTGACCCCAACGACATCTCGTTAGCGATGTCGTTGCGTGTAAAGCCCGCTTTAGTCTCCAAAGATACCGGTAAGAAAAAAAAATGTATGCCTGTCCCAGAGACAATCTCAAACTCTTGGAACCTGAATCTCTACAAAAAGTTTCCTCTTTTTTCTCTTTGAAACTCTTTAATGTTGTTGCGGGTGGAGGGGATGCGCTCGCCACGCTCGGGTCCGGGGCTTCTGCTGCTGCTGCTCGGTGGCTCGAGCGGTGGACCGGACCCGGGGACTCGAGCAGCGCTCCTCACCCGTGAGTGAAAAGCGGGGGTGGTATGTTTAGGGATATTGTTCGTGACGCCACCCACGGGACGTGGTGATGATGGCACCACCGCTGCTGATAACGGGGATCCCGGGAGCGATGGTAGGGTACAGCTGAGATGTTGTCCCCTCCGTGGGTAGGGGGGTTGGTGATCCCAGGGCCCGGTGGTGTAGTGGGGAGGCCGGATAGCTGGAGTGCAGGGACTGCGCGGCGCGGTGCCGGACGGCACTGGTGTACTCACTCAGACAATCACTGACAAAGTCTCTGGTAAACCAAAACGGCCGGATGGACGGGTCCCGCAGCCGGCTGCAGTGTTGTTGTTGTGCTCTCCCCGGACGGCTGATGGTGGCTGTCTTTCCCTGCACCTTTTAGAATGTTCTTGACTCCTGTGGTTGCCCACCGGTAGTCCGCTCCCCGGTGTATAGGTGCCGTAGGAGCCCGTTTTGCCCGCAGGTGCTGGCCCTTGGATCTCTAGCCTGTGGTGGTGGCTGTATATCCTCTCTGGGTGGACAGTTGCCTTCAATCGGGACTTGGTAGTTGTGAAACCCCTGGGGTTCCTGTCACATTCGGATTTGACTATTGACGGCGGCTCCAAGCCTGGTCGGGGTCTGATGGCCCTGCCTGTGTGCTTAGCTTCACTGCGTTTCCCGGTCCGGTACCGGCGGGCCAACGCCCGTCCCCGGTCCTTACGGCTCTGCGGAGTTCCACCAACTCCTGAAGACGGCCACCACCGTCTGCCAACCTTGCTGTCAGTGTCTGGGCTCCAACCCAGACACCTCAAGTGTTTACTCCTCTCACTTTCACCTCCAAGACTAAACTGACTCTTTTCCCGCCTCCAGACCTGTGAACTCCTCGGTGGGTGGGGCCAACCACCTGGCTCCGCCCCACCTGGTGTGGACATCAGACCATGGAGGGAGGCAACAAGGGTTTTTGGTCTGGCTGGTGTAACTGCCTAGGGTGGGGGTGTGTGTGTTGGTATGTATGTGACTACCTGGCTAGTCCAGGGCGTCACAATATCCTTGAAACATTGAATCATGATGTGACCAGAAGCACTGCAATATAAACAGAACCAAAGAGATGCTTCAAGTACAGGTCCCCTTTGGTGTCATTGCAAGCACAAATTTGCATAGGTTCATCAGTGTCAACTAGTAACGAAAAAGTCACTGAAACACCTTTTAAATGTGTCTCTGTCTCTCAGGCGTCTAACAAAAAAAACAGCCAGAGTCATAGCTTCCTCCAGGGACTGTGGGCAGGGACTATAAGCCATCATGTCCTCATCTGACCTGAAAGTACCTCACAAAACTAACTACGGAGAGCAGAGTCACTCTAGGAGGTCCCTACGGGCCAACATCTAGACTGTGAGAAGTAGTTCTCAACTCTACGGCCTTCCTATGGATCTTAGATTCGGCAACAGCGACTTTGTCAGGGTCATCATAGATTAGGCCAAGTGACAAAAAAACCCCCACCTCAATAGAGGAAAATGCCGGGGAACCCTCAGGCAAAGAAAATGCCTAAACTTGTGGATCACCATGGAGCAAAGACAAAACAATGCCCAATCGTCAACTTTCGTACCCAGAAGAGACCAGACGGAGGCGAAAAAGTACAACTTGCATGAGGTAGAAAAAAATTGAGAACTTCCATCCCTGTCAAAGCAGTCCGCTAACTTTACCTTGGGTTCCAATGCGCCATTAGGACTAGCGATTCGTTGATGACATCTCTTGTCCGTCTAAGGACAAAATTTGAAGTTGTGATGCCAAAGTATCCACGTGCTCCATGATGACGCTCCAGCATATTGGTAGAAATAAACTATTAATAAACTATTCTCACTACACAGCTTTTTGCACACCTGCATAAAATGTTTTCACAGTTTATATATATATATATATATATATATATATATATATATATATATATATATGCGCACACACACACACACACACACACACACACACACACACACACACACAGTGTGTCCACCCATATCCTGTCCACTGCCATTAACTTGAGAACGGCGGCAGCAATAGGCATAGAAGTGGTGGCTAGCTGTAGTAAAGTAGCCATGCGCAACGCAATGAAACCACCTATAGCGCCACCTGGTGGAAAACAACGGAGTTAGCATTTTTAGCTCGAAAACGGAATAATGTAGAGAAAAAAGTGAATTACAAAGTTGTAGGTCATCATCAATTCAGTACAAATCGACACCTTGCATACAGAAATGCTATGATTAGAACGTGTAAAACTCACAAGGCTGCGGACGTGAAGCGATACCTCATGGAGACCTTCCTACAAGTCAATAGGTATGGTGGCTGTGTGGAGTGGCCTCCACGCTCACCTGACCTGACCCCATTGGACTTCTTTCTGTGAGGTCACATCAAGCAGCAGGTGTATGCGACCCCTCCACCAACATTGCAGGATATACGACGACGTATCACAGAAGCTTATGCAAACGTGTCACCTACCATATTGCACAACGTGCAGCAAGATACAGTATGCTGTGCAGAGCCCAGATGTGCATTGCAGCTGACGGTGGCCACATTGAGAATCAAAGTTAAATGAGCGCCATATGCGTGACCAGCATTCAATGTTTTGGGGGGGGGGTCATGGGTTTCATATCATAGCATATCTGTATGCAAGGTGTTGATTCGTATTGAATTGATGATGCCCTACAATTTTTTAATTCACTTTTTTCTCTCGTTCCATTTTCAAGATAAAAATGCTAACTCCGTTATTTTCCACCAGGTGGCGCAATAGGTGGTTTCAGTGCATAACGCATGGCTACTTTACTATACCTAGACACCACTTCTATGCCTATAGCTGCCGCCGTTCTCAAGTTAATGGCGGTGGACAGGATATGGGTGGACACACTGGAGATTATATATATATATATATATATATATATATATATATATATACTGTACACATTTTTGCATGTATATGCAATTCTCCAATCAATTTCAGTTTTCTATGACTGTCTCCTGCAGTATATTTTATTAGTTCACAGCAGAAACGCTGCGACTAAGCTTCTTTTAATAACAGTATCAAAAGTAAATGAACCCCGTACCAAGCTAAAAAGTAAGCAACCTTGCTTTATTAAGGGAAATTCATTGTAATCCTCATCAGGTATGCCTTGAAGTCCTGATAATCTGCACAGCTATGCATTATACCTTCACAAGGGATCCAAACATTGTATTTTATTAGGTGGAGCACAGAATCTGCCTTGCGTCAGTCTGTGGAACGGGATATGAACTCGCTGCGAAAAGCAAAGGAAGATCATGTGGTTATTAATGACAGCCTGAGAGCGGACGTAGAGAGCCTGCAGACTGAGCTCCTGACCTTAAAGAATGACCACAAGCAGGTACGATATTAATCATTTACTAAGAAGTATTCCACCAGCTATTATAGCTAACTCTGGGGTGGAACGGTTAAATATTAAGCCTCATTTTAATTTCATAAATCAATACGACACATGAAAATAAGCAAATTTGTAATATATCTTATCCGAGAAATCTGTTTCTTTCTGTTCCCGGATATGTCTTTCAATCTCAATTCAAGAGTAAAATCTGTAAAATTGGCAGTTGGTGCTTATAAGATTCTATGAAGAGGGAGAAGCTAGAGGCAGAGGGAGTAGCTAGAGGCAGAGGGAGGAGCTAGAGGCGGAGACAGACATGCTGAAATAACATTTACACTTTAAAGGGAATCTGTCACCAGGTTCTTTCCTTATAAGCTGCAGCCACACCTGTGAGATCTTATATACAACATTCTAGAATACTGTATATATGAGCCCAGTGCTCTATAACGTCAGAAAGAGCTTTTATTATAATCACCTGGTATTGGTCAGGTCCAATGAGCATCCTTGGTCTCAGTCCGGCGCCTCCTCTCTTACTTCCATCACCGTCCTCCTTCCCAGCACCATGTGGTTGATGTGTCCTGCGTCACCTACACAGATCAACATTGCGGTCTTGCACATGCGCACGTTGATCTGCCCTGCTGAGGGCAGCACAAAGTACTTTAATGCGAAGGCGCGGAGAACGTCAAAGACCACTCGTGCATGTGTAGCACCCAGGGGGCAGAGGTTTGTCAGGCACGGGGTTTCTCTTACCTGCGTTACTCGTCACCGGGCTGGTGTGATGATCTGGGATGTCGCGGTGGCCTGCCCAGCTTCGTGCCCCGAGGTGTACACCAATAAGGAGGGAGGATGATGGGGGTAGTCGTAGGATGAATGTCGTGATGCCACCTGTGGTATGCGGACAAGGATTTAGCCGCCGCTGCTGTCACTGTCCTCCGAGGAGGATGGTAGTAGCAGCCAGAGATGGTGTCGCTCCCCACAGGTGGAGCGGGCCCCGGGGAGGATGACGAGGGGAGTAGTGATGGCGTTAGCCTCTGGCGCTGGGCGTTGGTGTCGGCAATAAGAGTCCGAGTCAGTGGCTGCGGTTCCGGATGTCTTTTCTCACTCTTTGTGCCACTTGCCCGGATAGTACTGGTCACCTGCTGTGATGGGCTCCGTCGAACCCGGGTTCCTTCAGAAGTCAATACAGTGTGGTACACAGTGAGTCCCTTCCTCCTAGCGCCATATGTGTTGGATCCCCATGTCTTAAAACTACCTAGGAACCCCAGTTCGTCTCGAGTAGTACTCTTGTCCCTATTTGCAGGTACCGCGCCTCCGCAGTGGGGTCTGGTGCTGTCCAAGGCCCCGGATACTATCTGGCACTGTGCTTTCAGGCTCTTTGTGGCCAGGGAAGCGTGGAACCTCCTTGTCCCGGCAGATTCTGGAAAACCAACTTGGAGAATGATCTTCCCTAGGGTCCTGCACCCTGTGTGGTGTCGGTTCCGAGGGAGCAATGAAGCTCTCTCCTCGGCAACCGCATGACTCCTGTGTCCCACCAGAGCACCGCTGAGGCACATCTGCTCCTTTCCTCTCCTGCTGGAGAACTCCTCCTAACTGTCGTGTTGGCTCCTAACTCCCTCTTGTGGCTGCTTCTCCCACGGGTCCTTGTCACTAGTGGGTGATGCCCCCCCATGTTTGAAGGCTACCTTAAGACCCTACCCTAGCCCAGTCCCCATTGGGGAGGGCAACCTGGTTGTGAATTTGAGTGTGTAAGGATGCAGCATTACACCTTAAATCAGGTGCAATACTCTGTGGCAACTGAAGCCTCAGTAGCGCCACACATGCGCAATACAATACTTTGCCCTACCCTCAGCAGGGCACAGAGAAGTGCGCATGTGCACGAGTGCAATGGAGGTTTCTGTGTAGCTAATGTAGGACACATCATCCATATGGAGCTGGGAAGGAGGACAGTGACTGCACAGGATAGATGACACGCTGGACCCGAGACCAGCAACGCCAATTGGACCCGACTGCTCCCCAGGTGAGTAGAAGAAATGTGTTTATTTATGTTATACAGAGTAACCGGGACTCTTATATACAGTATTCTAGAATGCTGTATGTACCGCCCCGTGCTCGGCAGCCGAGCCGCTCGGATCCGGACCTTCAGTGGGTGGCTCGAGGGTCTCCGGACCCGGGGGTCTCGCGGTCACTTCAACTGAAAGGGAGGTTGTGGTTTGGGGACGTAGATGTACGGCCAGAGCCGTTTTAAGTTCATGACGCCACCCACGGGATGTAGTGAAGGTGGACACCACCGCTTCAGTTACGGGGCACCCGGGGGAGATGTTACGCAGCAAGTTGTTAAGCCCTCCGTGGGCAGGGATGGTGGCCCCGGGACCCGTTGGGAGGATGTTTGGCGGTGCAGGGAGATGGACGACCAGAGGGTGCTGTTGTACTCACTATTAGTAAACCCACGAGTCTCTGGTAAACTACGGTGATGGTGGTCGGTGCCCGCAGCCGGCTGCAGTCTGGTCCCCCACCCGGCTGGTGGTCTCTGTCTTTCTCCCGCACCTGTGTTGGATGGTGGACTGCCTGTCCTTGCAACTTCAGGAGTCCGCTCCCGGCTTGTGGCTGGCTAGGGAGCCCTTTGCCCACAGAAGCTGGCCCGTGGGATCTCTGAGCCGTGGCAGTCGCCTAAGGAGCCCTTTGCCCGCAGACGCTGGACCGTGGGATCTCTGAGCCGTGGCGGTGGCCGTTTATCCCCCTCATTGGGCTGTTGCCTTCAGTCGGGACTTTGGATGGGACAGGACCTCTAGTCCTGGCCGCAATCAGTTAATTGGCTAGCCCCCAGTAGCTCCCGGACCTAGCTTCAGGGTCTGAGTACCCCGCTTTGTGCTCCGGTTTCCGAGTTGGTTCCCCGGGTCGGTACCGGCGGGCTGCAAGCCTGTCCTGGTCCCGTCTTCCCGACTCCTGCAGACGGAGACCGTCGTCTGCCTCCTAGCCAAAAAGGCACCAGGGCTCCCACCCCGGCACCTGCTCAAATTGTTTTTTCTCTTCTGCTGGAACTCCACACAGCTCCAGCCCACACACCTCTCCAACTTGAACTCTGAAACTGTACTGTTTACTTTCCCGCCCCAGGCTGTCAGACTCCTCGGTGGGCGTCTTCCTACCGCCTGGTTCCGCCCCCTGGTGTGTCCATCAAGCCCTGAGGGGGGTGACTAGGGTTTAAGTGTTTGGCTGTATGTTACCTATGAGGGACAGGTGTAATGTGGGGCCCTATCTGTGACTACCTGGCCCGGCCAGGGCGTCACACCGTATATAAGAGCTCACTGGTGGTGGCCACAGGTTATATGGGAAAAATCTGGTGACAAGTTCCCTTTAAATATATGGTAAAAAAAATCTAAAGTGTACCTCTTGTTTCGGGAGAACTTGCAGCAGGATGTCTGTGTCTGTCTGTAGCTCCTCCCTTCTCTTTGCCCCTCCCTCTTCATAGAATGTTATAAGCTCCAACTGCCATCTTTTATCTTTAATTTCACCCATGAATTGAGAGTTAAAGATGACTGCAGGAGGAAAAAGAAACACATCTTAGCAACATATTACAAAGTTACTTATTTTTATTTGTACTGTTGAATTATGAAATAAAAATGAACACGTGGCTTACTCTTCAAATATCTTGTCGATTGGAGCAAAAAAAAAGCCTGAAGTGAATGCAGAACCTTGTCCATCATTGTGTTTTGTTACTTAGGCCACTTTTACGTATTCAGACAGTACATTGGCCCAAAGTAGTTTAAAGGGGTTGTCCATCACTTTAACACTGACGGCCTATCCTTAGGATGCACATAATTACATTGTGAATAAGGTGTAAAAAAGACAAGTTTCCATCAAGGTTAGAATTAATGTATATACAGTGGAAAAAAAAGTATTTAGTCAGCCACCAATTGTGCAAGTTCTCCCACTTGAAAAACATGAGATTTGCCTGTAATTGACATCATAGGTGACCACAACTATGAGAAACAAATGAGAAAACAAATCCAGAAAATCACCTTGTCTGATTTGGCAAGATTTTTTTTCACAAATTACGGTGGAAAATAACAATTTGGTCAATATGCGACGCCCAGGCCAGGCCAGGTAGTCACAGATAGGGCCCCGCATTACACCGTTCCCTAACAGGTGACAGCAGCCAAACACATAAAACCCTAGTCACCCCCTCAGGGCTTGATGGACACACCAGGGGGTGGAACCAGTCGGTTGGAAGACGCCCACCCAGGAGTCTCAGACTGCCTGAGGCGGGAAAGTTTAGTGTTGTTCTAGAGTTCAAGTCTAGAGGTCAAGTGGAGAGGTGTGTGTGCTGGAGCTGTGTGCAGCTCCAGCAGAGGAAAGACCCAAACTAAACCGGTGCCAGGGTAGGAGCCCTGGTACTGCTGGCTAGGAGGCAGATGGCGGTCTCCGTCTGCAGGAGCCAGGAAGACAGCTCGGGGGGAACCGTGGTGGACAGGGACAGAGTAGTGGCCCGCCGGTACCGACCCGGAGAACCGACTCGGAAACCGGAGCACAAAGGGGGGTACTCAGACCCTGAAGCTAGGTCCAGAAGCTACTGGGGGCTAGTTAATTAACTGATTGCGGCCAGGACTAGAGGTCCTGTCCCACCCAAAGTCCCGACTGAAGGCAACAGCCCAACGAGGGGGATAAGCAGCCACCACCACGGCTCAGAGATCCCATGGGCCAGCGTCTGAGGGCAAAGGGCTCCTCAGGCAACCACAAGCCGGGAGCGGACTCCTGAAGTTGCAAGCGCAGGTAGTCCACCATCACAAATAGGTGCAGGAGAAAGACAGAGACCACCAACCGGGTTGGGGACCAGACTGCAGCCGGTTGCGTGCACCGACCACCATCACCTTGATTTACCAGAGAGACTCGTGTGTTTACTAATAGTGAGTACATCCGGCTGCCCATCTCCCTGCACCGCCAAGCACCCCCAACGGGTCCCGGGGCCACCATCCCTGCCCACGGAGGGGTTAACAACTTGCTGCAAAACATCTCCCCCGGGTGCCCCCGTAACAGCAACGGTGGTGTCCACCTTTACCACATCCCGTGGGTGGCGTCACGAACTTAACACGGCTCCGGATGTACACCTACTTCCCCAAACCGCAAACCCCTTTTTGATTGACGTGACCGCAGGACCCCCGGGTCCGGAAACCCTTGAGCCACGCACCGAAGGTCCGGACCCGAGCGGCTCGGCTGCCGAGCACGGGGCGGTACAAATATCCTTATGCACTCTAACTTCTTCATCAGTATTCTGCCATCACTATAGTTGCAGGAACATCCCTTCCCTCATATCCCAGCATTTATTGTTCCTTTCATTGTCCAATGTCTTGCCTGCTCTGAACATAAAACTCACCTCTCTGTTTTGTCTGTACGCTGTTTGACAGACAGGAGAGCAAGAGCATATTTTACCTTAATTGTGGGATATGCATATCAACCCATAATTAATAACTAGCCGCTGGAAGACAATAGACACATCACATTTCCTAGCTATGGATAGATAAAATCCTAATAGGAAACATGTAGGTACTATCTTCCTCGTGGGACACTCAGAGGCAGAGATGTGAGGAAAGCTGCCATTTCATAATTCTTTGAAACCTGAATGCACATCCCCTGTCCAGCCCTGTGATGGGTCACCAGGTGGGCAGTATGTGGCAGGTAGATGGGTTATTAAAAACCAAAGTGGACATTTTGGAGTTGTTCTTCTAAAGGTGGCTTTACACACTGCAACATCGCAAACGACATCACTGTAACGTCACCGGTTTTGTGACGTTATAGCGACCTCCCCAGCGACATTGCAGTGTGTGAAACACATCAGTGACCTGGCCCCTGCTGTGAAGTTGTGATCACTACAAATCGTTCAGGACCATTCTTTGGTCCTTTGTTTCCCGCTGTGCAGCAAAGTTTTAGTGTGTAAAGGGGACTTTACAGCGACTTCGTTAGCGACTTCCCTTTCAAAAAGCTGCTTTACAACGTCCCCAATGACTAGCTAGGTCGTTCTGCAGGTCCGGATCGCTGTTGCGTCGTTGGCCAGGTTTGCCTGTTTGACAGCTCACCAGAGACTTTGTAGCGATCCCGGCCAGGTTGGGATCGCTGGTGGGATCGCTAGAAAGTTTCAGTGTGTAAAGGGACCTTTAGAGAGGTCACATACAGTAATCCTCAGCTGTTCTTCATAGATTGGTAGCAGTGGGGTGTCTGCGTAATCTACACCCCGGCTGTTCATCACAGAGCCTGTCTAGATTTCATACTGTCAGTGGTTCGGCCAGCCTGGAACAGCAGACAAGTTCCCCAATATCTCCATAGCTATCTTGGAGACTTGGGCCCCTGTATGAGAAAAATGGGGCCATTTTTTACAAAGCAGTAATTATTTAGCATAGCACATTGAACATATAAATTAAATGAGCTTTTGATGACTCATCACTGGGAAAGATATTTAGAATGAAAGGGTTTAATACACCAATGACCTGACATACATTGTGCCTTGTAGGATCTTGCTGCCCTCAAAGACCAACTCGAAAGAGGAAAGGTTGAAGTTGCCGTTGATGCGGTTCAGGGGCCTGATCTCACCTCCGTCTTGTCTGACGTTCGTGTACAGTATGAGGCTATAATAAAGAAAAATAAGGAGGAAGCAGATGCTCTGTTCCAGACCCAGGTAGGATTGATACCCATATGGGGCCAGAATGGGCGGCAGCCCACCAGGACAACTTGTGAATGGCGACCACGGCCCTGTGTCTAGTACAACACTCCATCCTGCTGTTTCTGCGAAATGTAAATCTGTAATTTGTTTTGTAGTACGAAGCAGTATCCCTACAAATCGCAAAAGAAGACGAAGACATAAGAAGAGCGCAAGATGAAGTGCGAGAGAAGCGAACCGTGTTACAGGGACTGCAGCTGGAACTAGAGACTGCCGGAAGCCAGGTGATTATCAGGAATTTGTGTATATATGTATTGTAACATGGCAACCGGTGTGTATCATGGAGGTGACGTAAACCTGAATATCCGCTCTAGTACACGTAGTGCTACGAGTCTTGTCAGGGCGTTCCAGGGACAGATTTTACGAAGATGGGCGGATCGGTCCATCCACATACCTCCACCCATGGGTGTGTCTCATGTGTTAAGATGGAGACTAGTTGTTTGGCACGTGGTTAGTGTGTGGAGGCTGCTATGCCTCCAGAGAGGAACCTCTAAGATAAGGGTGTTGTGTACTCACCGGGGTCAGTGAGTGGGAAGGGAGATACCTCCACCAGGATACTTCGAAGGAGAAATGTATCCAAACCTGTGTGGTCGTACTGCAAAGTAAACGGACTGTATACCATGTTTATTTCTTGTGAAGCCAAAGGAAGGATTGTGAGTGTGGTTTGTGTTTTGCTTAATAAGCAAAATGGACATTTACATAGAAATTGTTCCTGTCGTGATCTTGTGGAGCAAACAGAGTGATTAAACCCATCAAAATATATATACTGAACATATAAATAGCCTGCTTTGGACACATCATACAAAAAAAGATATAATAGTCGGAAGAAGGTGAAGTTGAAGACAAGCGACCCAATGGCTTGAAACAATGAAGAAAATGGCATAAAAGACCCTGGTGAAGCTATCTAGGCTGCTGAAGAGCAAACTTTCTACTGAGTATTCAGGCATTAATTCACCATGGCTCGAGATCGATATAGAGGGTGAAATAGGTATTGAACAAAAATTTTCTAAATAAAAATATTTGTATAGATGCTATTGACATTAATTTCTCACCAGATGTCGATAACAACCCATCCGATCCACACAGGCAAAGAAATCAGACAGTAGATGTCCATATATTAAGTTATGTGCAATACTGAAAAAATACACAGGGAAAAAGTATTGAACACATGAAAAAAGAGAGGTGCAAAAAAGCCTTGGAAAGTCATGACACCAGATGAAATCTACCAGTAATTAGAAAGTAATCCAGCTACTTAGTGAATAATAATATCAGCTGGTTTAACTGATGGCCTATAAAAAGGTGTATCATTACCAAGGTAAAGAGCTGGAGGGAAAGGAGCGCAATAGGGTTTTACCCAGTAAGAAGGAATAAAAGTAATAAAGGAATTTGGCCATACCGGTGAATTTCCTGATGAAGAAGTGGGCTAACACTTCGAAACGCGTTGAATTAAACCACATTGCATTATACCTCTCCTGGATGTGTGTCGTATCTCCAGCAGCACAGTAACAATTCTACATTTACAGTGTTCCCGAGTGATCATTACCAAGGTGGCACACAAGAAACATCTAATGATGACTTAAACCAGTGAGCTGTCTCAAGACCTTGTCAACCTTATTGTTTCAAAGCACACTGACGGCATTGATTAGAGAAGAAGTTCTAAACTACTGAAGGTTCCAGAGCGGCTCCAGTGACCATAATTTGGAAGTGGAAGGAACGTCATTTCACCATAATCCGTAAAAGAAGTTTACAATCCATTGCACTGTGGCTAATCTCCGTGGCTGTGGATGACAGAAAAAATTGATGAACGGTTGCAACACAGGATAGTATGGTAGGTGGATAAGCAGCCCCAATCAAGTTCCAATAACATTCAAGCTGTCCTGCAGGCTCAGGGGGCATCAGTGTCAGTGCAAACTATCTGTCCACATTTCAATGAACTGAAACTTTATCGAGGAGACCCAGGACAACCTCACTGCTGACACAGAGATATAAAAAGCTAGACTGCAGTTTGCAGAAAAAGCATCTTGTGGACAGATGATTCCAAGATATAGCTTTTTTGTAAAGCACATAATTCTACTGTTTACCAAAAATGGAATGAGTCCTACAAAGATAAGAACACAATACCTACAGTCAAATATGGTGGAGACTCAAAGATGTTTTGGGGTTGTATTGCTGCATCTGGCACTGTGTGCCTTGACTCTATGCAAGCCATCATGAAATCTGAAGATTATCAAAGGATTTTGGGTGGCAATGTAGTGACCAGTGTCAGAAAGCTGGGTTTGCATCCTAGGTCATAGGTCTTCCAGCAGGAAAATGTTTCAAGAAGCCCCCATAAATGGATGGAAACAAAGCTCTGGAGAGTTCTGAAGTGGTAGCAATGAGTCCAGATCTAAATCCCATTGACACCTGTGGAGAGGTCTTAAAATTCCTGTTGGGAGAAGATGCCTTCAAATATGAGAGACTTGGAGCAGTTCTCAAAGGAAGAGTCCTAAATTCTAGGTGAGAGGAGTAAGAAGCTTGTGAATGGTTATAGGAAGCGATTGTTTGCAGTTATTTATTCCAAAGGTCTACGACTGAATATTAAGTTGAGGGTGCCGATGAGTCGCCCACCACAGTGCTGCAGCGGTCGCCTCCGGGACACTGCGGGGACTTCTCTTTAGGGACCTTCTGGCAACAGGTAGGTCAGGTTCAATTTCATAGGAGTCATGACGCCACTCTCGGTTTTGCGGTCAGGGCAGTGACCGCCACTGCAGTTTAACGAGCGTCTGGGGCTGGTGGTGTCTGCAGTCTGGTGGTATGGCCTCCCGAGAGTGAGGCGGGCCCCAGGGGCTCGGATGTATGTGTGTGGAACAACAGGTCGCAGAATAACTCAGTCTCAGTCCAGAAATGTCTTTCAACTTGTTTACTCACGTTCAGCTTTGTGAGGTAACCCGGGCGATACTGAGATAGATCAGAGAGAACCAGGTATCCTTCAGGCTGGTATAGGGGTGACTGCTGTCTCACCTTCCTAGCACTTCTTGTTTCGGACAACCCCTGACTTAAAGTACCCTGGGATTCATCCAGGGAAGTCGCAGCTGCCTTTTCTCCCCTTTCTGGCCCGTTTGCTGGCAGCGTGGACCAAGGTGGATAGCTTCAGGCTCGATCCTCCTTATGGGACACTCGTTGCTGCTGATGCTTGGACTTTGTGTTGGTTGGTGAGAACCTCTAGTCCCACCACCTACAGGATTTAGCAGACCACTAAATGGATGTCTGGCTCTAGGGACCTGTTCCCCGTGCGTGCTTCATTACCAGAAGTCCCCATACTCAACTGCCTGTCCTTTCTCTTCTGCAGAAGTTTTTCAGGCTGACTGTGTGGCAATGTACTCCCCCGCCAGCAGCCACTACACGTGCAGGGTCTGACTAGTGTGTTCGCTCTCCTGCGTCTACACTTCACACTCGGCTACCTCCAGCTCCTCTTCCCTTGATTGCCACTGCAACTCTCCTTCCAGCTTCTCTACCGCACCACTAGCTGAGATGTGGAGGCCAAGGCCCCTCCTGGGTCTGCCCAGGGGTCCCCTCTAATGTGTGTGTGAGACCTGGTTACAATGTGCCTGTGCGTACACACCCTTCTCAGCCTTTGGGATTACCTGTTTGCACTCACCCAGTGTGGGTGCAGTACTCAGTGATGCCTGACCAGGTCAGGGGCGCCACACCAATTTTGTCTGTCCCATTTTGGAGTCATTTGTGAAATTATGTCCAATTTGCCTTTTTTATCAATACACACAAAGGAAATAAACATGTGTATAACAAAACGTGTAATTGCAATAATTTCCTAGGAGAAATACTTCATTTTCTGGAACTATTTCAAGGGTGCCAACACTTTTGGCCATGACTGTATACCATTTATAATTTAATGAATTTCCACTTTTCTATTTTTGCTGCTGCTTTTGATGACTTCTCTTTCTATGATGTCTGATTAAGCCGCAATGATTTTTTTTTTTTTGCAGGTGAATGCGCTAAAGCGAGACCTTGTTGAGACGGAGTTGCGGTATAAAAAAGAACTGGAAAAACATCAGGGCAGTATTACGGGAGTGGAGCAGGAGCTTTCTGAGATATTAAAGACCATACAAAACAATAAACTGGAATATGAGGCGCTGTGGAAGATTAAGGAAACTCTGGAGGCCGAAATCGCCGAGTACAGACGTCTACTGGGTGGAGAGTAAGTGTTCGGTGGAGGTGATGGATTGTAGCCAGTGATTAATTATGACATTCTGAGAATGTCACAAGCCTGTGTAATACGTAGCCCCCTCTCTGTACACACCGGCCCTACATTCCTGGCCTGTCCTTGGTGTGTGGGAGCTCCACGTTGACATTCATGTGAGTGTTCTTTCTTGCATTCACAGCTCAGATTCGATTGTGACTACTAATACTTAATAGCAGAACATTTAATTCCATATTTCATGTCTATCTAAGAGGTGTAATGTCCTGACGAAGACCCATGACTTGGTCCTCCCGACTGCTAAACGGTCAGCTCAACCCAAGAAACACTTGTGGTCCTCCTGCTGAGACCACCTGTAATCTATGGATTACCTAGGAGCTCAGTTCCTCCCCTTAAAGGGAACCTGTCACCAGATTCGGCCACGATAAGCTGCGGCCAACAACAGTAAGCTCTTATATACAGCATGCCAGAATACTGTATATAAGAGCCCAGGCCACTCTGTGTAACGTAAAAAACACTTTTATTATACTCAGTTAGCGGGCAGTCTGGTCCGATGGGTGTCGCTGATCTCCAGTCCGGTGCCTCCTCTCTGCTGCGACGGCCATCCTACTTCTTTGCAGGCCTGTGTTGATGACATATCCTACATCATCCACCAAGGCTGGCATTATGGTCATGCACAGGGGCACTTTGATCTGCCCTGCTGAGGGCAGAACAAATTAATTGTAGTGCGCATGCGCGGGCGGTCTTTGCCCTTTCCTTGTTCCTGCGCATTACAGTACTTGGATCTGCCCTCAGCAGGGCAGATCAAAGTGCGCCTGCGCAAAAGCGCAATGCCGGCCTGGGTGGAAGACGTAAGATGCATCATGCACACGCCTGTGAAGAAGAACTGCTATCGCAGCAGAGAGGAGGCGCCGACCCGGAGAGCAGCGATAATCATCAAACCAGACCTCCCCTTAGGTGAGTATAATAAAATTGTTTTCACATTACACATACCGGACTGGGCTCTTATATACAGTATTCTGGAATGCGCTATATAAGAGCTGTCACACTGTACTAAGGGGGACACTGAAATATAAGCAATGTAGCTTCAGAGTGCAGTTAGCAGGCAAACCACCAGAGGGCAGAAGAGTAGTCAGTAAACCAGGTCAGCAGCAGGAGGTTTTGTCAATAGCACAGGGATAATCAAATCATGGTCAGGTGATAGCTGAGGGTCGGAAGCCGGGAAGTCACGCATGTAACAGAGGGGAGAGACAGAGCCGAAGTTAGGGATGAGGATACAGGTCAGATGCTGGGAAGTCCAAGTACTAACAAGGGAGGAGGACAAACAGGTTGGGACCGTAATAAGACAGGCAGGGAAGGATACACAGTAGACAGGATTGGGTAGTCAGGGACCAGGAAAGATGGACAAACGGAGGCGAGTACGGGTCAGAACAAGGTAGCTGGGAGGCAGGACAGATCAGGTAACTCACCAGAGCCAGTAACAAACGCTGCAGTGCATAAACTATCACTGGCACTGAACCGGAGGTGCAGCAAGAGGATATAGTGTCCCGGAAACCAAAGTGAGGCAGGGAGGAGTTAACCCCTGACATGACTAGGCAGGAGCTGGGTAAAACAATCAAACCACAGCGGCCGATACAGACCTGGATCATGACAAAAGCCTACTGGTGGTGGCTGCAACTTATAGTCGAAGAATCTGGTGACAGATTCCTTTTAAAGTGGTTTTCTCATCTCCAAGATTCTATCCCAATAATAATAGTAGCAAATATCTCGAATTAGAAATTTAATACAGTTCTTCTGGTTCACTATGTCGCTTATCTCATGCACAGGGCATGCAGGAACTTAGGTATCGATGCTTCTGACCACGAGCAACTGACTGTCATTATATGCATGTTTGTAACCATATTTACCCAAGGTCCTGTAATGCCCTGCACATGAGGTAAGAGATACTGCTATATCAGGAGAACTATACTACATTTCTAATTAGATATTATTTGCTAATATTATTATTATGTGTACTACATATTAGTATAGGATGTTGGAGATGGAAATAACCCTTTAAGCGCCAGAACAATACAAATTAACCAGCCTAACATTTTTAATCCATAAATCATCAGTACGCGTGAAAATAAGCAACTTTGGCATAAATCTTATTAGAGAAATCTACTTTTTTCTCCTCCTTGACTGCTCTTTCACTCTGAACTCACAGGTAAAATCTGTATTCAGTGAAGAAAGACTCTCCCATTACTTAGATAGGAGATGACAGTTGGTGCTTTTAAAATTCACAGGAGGGAGGAGCTAGAGGCGGAGACATTCTACCATATCAGTTACAGGTTCTCCATAGAACTTCATGCGCACCAACTGTCATCTCCTATATCAGTTATAGGAAAATCTGTTCTTCCAGGACACTCAACTTTGATGTGGTCATAAATCTGCTGAGAGTTCTCAGAAAAAAGGCAAATAAAAGTGAACTCACCATAAGATCATCATAGGAGGCTGACAGATTCTTAGTTAACTCATTCTGCAGCCAGTGCAACACAAAAGGTAGAAAGGAAGGAAGTAAAAAGTAAATAAGTAAAGTAGAAAGATAAATAGTTCAAAATCTTTAATGGAACCCAAGTGTAAAAATAAGAAATGTGTCCCTTAAGGTGGACAACCCCTTTAATTCAGTCCAGATGAGTATTACCTAGTCTACTTTCATTGTTTCTCGGCAGGTATTATAGCTTAAAAAAAAACAAACAAAAAAAACACTCCAATGTTTCGTTTTTATTTACGTGTTGTAGAGGTGCTCTAAATTTAAACCCCCTGCCCCTGGGTTTATACTCACCCTCTGAAGCTTTCACTTTTTTGTCACCATCGCTCTGGTCCCGCAGCACCATTTTGTGACTGGCTGAAAGTTATTAGTAGAAATTACATCACAACTTCACATGCTATTAGTAAAAGTCTACGAGAGCCAGAACGAGGCTCTCATAGACTTATATTGAAAAATGACCTCCTGCGCTCCATGAAACACTGGAGCTACCAGCAGGCCACAAACAAATAAAAGGTGAAGACGCCGGAGGCTGGGTATAAGACGGGGCAGGTGACTAAGATTTAGAGCACCATTCCAGTGGTGAAATAAAAAAAAAAAAAAAAACACACAGGAGTGGTGATCTAAACTATAAAGTCTAAGGCTAGTTTCACACTTGCGTTGAACGGTATCCGTTGCATTGCGTTGTGTGACGGATGCAACGGATGTGTTGCATATAGTGGCACAACAGATGCTGCAAAACAATGGAATCCGTTTTTATTTTTTTTTATTTTTTTTTTTTTACAGTTTTACCGGCGGCAGACTATTGTGAACGATCAGCTGATCACTCCCAGTAGCCGGCCGCCGGGTGATCAGCTGATCGTTCCCTGCAGCCGGCCGATCAGCTGATCGCTCCCTGCAGCCGGCCGATCAGCTGATCGCTCCCTGCAGCCGGCCGCCGGGTGATCAGCTGATCGCTCCCTGCAGCCGGCCGCCGGGTGATCGGCTGATCGCTCCCTGCAGCCGGCCGCCGGGTGATCAGCTGATCGCTCCCTGCAGCAGGCCGCCGGGTGATCAGCTGATCGCTCCCAGTAGCCGGCCGCCGGGTGATCAGCTGATCGCTCCCTGCAGCCGGCCGCCGGGTGATCAGCTGATCGCTCCCTGCAGCCTACCGCCGGGTGATCAGCTGAGCGCTGTCAGTTGCCGGCGCCCGGGCATGCCGGCGGAGGCTCAGCTGAGCGCTGTCACTTGCCGGCGCCCGGGCATGCCGGCGGAGGCTCAGCTGAGCGCTGTCACTTGCCGGCGCCGGGTCATGCCGGCGGGCGGGCGCTCAGCTGAACGTTCAGCCACCTCGAGCCAAAATAAAGTTTGTGATTTTAAAAAAAAAAAAAAAAAAAAGGAGCATGCGCAGTGAAATCCAGAGGATTCCGCTGCTCAAAACAACGTTACATGCTGCGTTCCTCCCGCTGGGCGGAAGCAACGGAGCGTCGCCCAGCGGAAGCAACGCAGGTCCTTTTGGTACAATCCGTCGTCCATACAAGTCTATGGGAAACAGCGGGATCCGTTAACGGATTACGCTGTTTTCCAAAAGGGCGGATTGTAACGGAAGGAAAACAACGCAAGTGTGAAAGTACCCTAATAGCTGTTTGGTTTAGCTTGTTCTAACAGTTTCTTTAATTACTTTTCAGAGAGAATATCATCATACCCGAACCAAGACGTAAGTAAAATGTGTACAAAGATGGTATCAGACACAAGGTCCAACTCTTATGTCCGCACGCTGCATCTTGCATGCATCGTTTCATCATGTGGTCACAGAAAACGCATCCTTGGGTCAAAAAATGTATGAAAGAACACAGGCATTTTGCCACGTTTTTGTTAATGCAATTTTTATGTGTTTTTTTAAAGGAGAAACAAAATATAAGATAGGATACTTGATAGATAGCTAAAATAGATAGATTGATAGATAGATAGATAGATAGATAGATAGATAGATAGAAAGAAATAACAGAATATCTTGCTAGATACTGCAGAGCGATAGCTAGCTTGGCCAGCTGTTTATTTTTATTGTTTTTTTGTTGTTTTTTTTTAAATGACGTGGGGTCCCTCTCATTTTTTAAAAGCAGCCAAGGAACAGCAGACAACTGAGGGCTGATATTTTTTGGGTGGGAAGGGCCATGGTTATTTGTCCCTTTCCAGCCAAACAATAGCAACCCACAGCCGCCTCAGAAGTGGCACATCCATAAGATGCGCCAAATTCTGCCAATGGGCCGAGCTCTTCCCGTTGCCCTGGTGAGGTAGCAATCGGGTTAATAATGAGTTAATAGCAACCCACAGCTCCCACTAAGCCCTAGATTAGTAATGGGAGGCGTCTATGAGACCCCCATCACTAATCTGTAAGTGAAAGTAAATAAAAACAAATACCCAAAAAATCCTTTATTTAAAATAAATGACAAAAAAGCAACCTCTTTCACACCTTTATTAACCCCCAAAACATCCCTGTAGGCTCGACGTGATCCACACGAGGTCATATGATGATTCAGCTGTTACATCTGAAGCTCACAGCCAGTGCCTTAGAACATGACTGCCCGGTGTGAGCTTCAGGCAGAGACTGAGTGAGCCACGTGATAAGCGATGACGTCACTAAGATTATTTGCGGTTACAAGTACCTCCAACTGTGACCGCAAATTACCTCATTGACGACACCACTGATTGCGTTGCTCACTTCAGTCACTGCCTGAACCTAACAGCAGGTAGTCATGTTCTATGACCGCTCTTTGTGAATTCAGATGTAGCAGAGCTGGAAGCGTTGTGGGACCTCATGTGGATTACGTCGAACCTGCATGGGTGTTTGGGGGGGTTAATAAAGTGGTAAAAAAGGGTGCCTTTTATTTCAAGTAAATGATAACGTAAAGAAATGCTCTTGTGACTAGTCCCTGCACTCATTAGCATATCATAAAGGATCTTTGGAAATACTTTTCCTAAATATCTCTTTATCTATGCTACTAGATACAGGGATAGTTAGGCAGGGATTAGATATATGTACTCAGAACTGCTCGTGGTTCTGGGTGCATATTGCACCTGACAGGTTCCCTTTATCCAATTACCCTGCAAACATTGACATCCATTCGGTCAGTAGTTGGATCCATTTTCTGAGCTTGTATTTCTCTTTCCAGAACCAGATATCCGGACCAAAAAAATAGTAAAAACAGTCACACAGACTCTTGTGGATGGAAAGATTGTGGGTGAATCGAGCGAGGTGGAAGAATACGAGCATGCTGAAAAAAAATGAAAACAATGTGGTTGGTCCTCAACTGCTCGTCTACATAGAAGTCTTGCAGTTGAGTGATCATTACACCATCATCAATGCCAAGCATTCTGGTGTCAACTATCCTCTCACAGAGTAATATGAGATCCAGTTTATTTTCCGCAGATTTGTTATATGCAGTGGCTTAATCTGATATTACATGCAAGGTTTATTTTGTACATAGTTTACCTGTTCTTTACCATCAATGCTTTTCTATGGATTGGGTGGTGTCAGCTGACATCCCATAAATATTTTGGCCTTATTGCTCATTTTTTGAGAACATGATACGATCTAAAGCCCTGGCAAATCCTCCGACACATGAAATGTGAATTCTGCATGTCGATGTGAAAGTTTAAAGAATGTGATAATGGCTCTGACTGCCCAAACAGTAGGTCGTCTGGGAAGTTGCGTAAATTTTAGGCACCTTCTCAAATGCTGATGTTTTTGGGATCTGGGGTATGTGAAAAAATATAAGCCTATCGCTTGGACGTCAATTATAACTAAATTAATTTTAAAAATTATTTTTTTGTTTGCATCCGAGCTACAATTCTATTAAATATTAAAAAAATAATACATTTATTATATAATAAAAATTGTTTCTGCTATTTATCAAAAGCTGTGTGGTGTCCTGCATCAAGAAATGACTAATATTTATTTAAAGGGGTATTCCCATCTCCAAGAACCTATCCCAATGTGTAGTAGGTATAATAATAATATTAGCAAATACATCCAATTAGAAATGTAGTATAATTCTACTGAATGGCTATGTCACTTACCTCATGTGCAGGGCATTGCAGCTTAGGTATCCATGGTTACAACCATTGATATTGTGAGAAATAGGGTTCGGTTCTACTTGTGTACAGCTTCCGATTCGAGAGCATCGGAAGCGATATGCTAATGACCCTCTGCTGCGGGTGTCAGCCAAGGGTCATGCGACTGTGTTGCGATCTTTCGATTGTATCACAGCTGCGGAGAAGAGGGAGGGAGCACTTACTCCCCATCTCCTCCGTTGCCTGTCTCTGCGTACATCACACTGCAGTCGGATGACATGCGAGTGCAGTGCGATGTTTCACACGCTCCCATAGACTTGTATGGGGGTGCGTGACCCGAGAATCGCTGCAAAACGCCGCATGCTGCAATTCATTCTGCATTCCGCTGTGGCATGAGAAATCAATCGCAGATGGACTCTGCCCCATAGTTGCACTGGTGCGAGTACAGTCCGATGTTTCATCGAATTGCACTCGTCTGTGCAAATTGCAAGTGGAACAGTACACTTAGTTAGTTGCTTGTGGTCGTAAAAATAGATACTCAAATTGCAATGCCCTGCTCATGAGGTAATTGACATAGCTAATCAGGAGAACTATACTATATGGAGGAATTTGCTTTATTAAGGTAAGGTCTGATGAAGCGAAGGAGGTTGGGGCGTTGTGTCTATAAGGCCGTGTTCACACTAAGAGTACAATTCATTAACGGGTTTTGCCAGAATTCTGGTGTAAGACACCTTAACACATCCCAATATTTTTGTAGATTTTTTGGATTTATTTTGATTGTATTTTTTGTGATTAATATGTTTTGTAGTGATGTTCACGGGAGGGGGCGATTAACGTGCTACACTATAATCCTAGCGTAAAACACTTTAATCAATCAGTCAGCATATTTTTGTGTAACTCGGAAGTTGTGACTTTTGGTTTACACAGCCAGGTATGGCGGGGCCACAGTCATTTAACAAAAGTTGCATGTGTGCTATATCATTCTTAAAGGGAGCCTGTCACATGGAAAAATGCTATTAACCTGCAGATATGGGGTTAATTTGCAGGATAATAGCATTCTGAACCTGCTCTGCACCTGCACATTAAGCCCCGCTGCAGGGAGAAAAAGAACATTAATCCTCCCTATACCGTTCAGGTTTCAGTCATGGAGGAGGCGGCGCCGGCATGGGTTCAGTCACTGTCCTGTGTATAGTGAGTGGCAGCTATAATCACATCCCCCACCCTGACTGACAGCTTATGCTAATGCTTAGCGGCTGTCAGTCAGTGTGGGGAGCGCAGTTACAACCGCCACTCTCCAAACACAGCAGCTCCACCCCCATGACTGAAAGCTGCCAGGAGGAATAAAGTTTATTTCCTGGCAGTGTGGTTTAATGTGCCGGCACCGGGTAGATTCAAAATGCTATTATCCTGCAGATTAACCCCATATCTGCAGGTTAATAGCGCTTTACCACTTGACAAGTTCCCTTTAATTAATCTTCTATGTTTTTTCAGGAGGCTTTTGGAGCAGAAACTCTCAAAATGCCACAAGCTTTATTTGGAAAGTAAGGCCTCATGCGTTTGTGGAGTATTTGTTGAGTTTTTTACCTCCATATATGTAGCAAAAACCAGATGTGGGCAAGAAGTGGTGCCCGTATTTCTATTATACTTTTCCTCCGATTGTTCCACTCCTGGTTTTGATTTACAAATACTGAGGTAAAAAAAAACTCACCAAACACTCAACGTGTGCACGAGGCCTTAGATACCATCTGCTCCAAAAACTTAAAAAAAATAAATAAAATCCGTATGTCATAGTCGGCCATGTGCACACGTTGAGTATTTGGTACGTTTTTTTACCTCAGTATTAAAGCCATGTGCACACATTCAGTATATAGTGAGTTTTTCACCTCAGTATTAGGCTATGTGCGCACTAGAGCAAAATACCCGCGGATTTACCCGCGGATTTGCCGCGGAAATTTCTTGAGAAATGTCTGCAATCTTTGTGCAGACATTTCCCATGAAATTCTATGAGAAAAAAAAAAAGCTGTGCGCACTGGTGCGGATTTTTCTCAAGAAAGTTTCGGTGCGGAAATTTCTCGAGAAACTTTCTTGAGAAAATGAACATGTCCATTAAATCCGCAGGTATCCCGCGGATTTCTGCAGTACAGCCTGCAAAAATCCGCAGGGAACCACCCGCGGGAAAATCGCGGCAATTTCGCGGCAATTCCGCGGCAAATCCGCGGCAAATCCGCATGCGGTTTTGCCGCGGATTTTTTCCGGAGTTCAGCAAATCTTCACTCCCAGAAGTTTCTCGAGAAGATTTTCTCGAGAAACTTCACATCTCTAGTGCGCACATAGCCTTAAGGACACATGCACACGTTGAGTATTTGGTGAGTTTTTTACCTCAGTATTAAGGCCATGTGCACATGTTGAGTATTTGTTGCGAGTTTTTTACCTCAGTTTTTGGAAGCCAAAATCAGGAGTGGGCAAAAAATACAAATGTTTGATTGTTTGATCCACTCCTGGTTTTAGCTACAAATATTGAGATAAAAACTCAACGTGTGCAGGTGGCCTAATACTGAGGTAAAAAACTCACCAAATACTCAGCGTGTGCACATGGCCTTAATACTGAGGTAAAAACTCACCAAATACTCAATGTGTCCACGTGGCCTTAATACGGAGGTAAAAAACTCACCAAATACTCAATTTGGGCTTTAGACCATGTTTGAGGAGTTTTTTGATCCACCCTCAAGTCCTTTTCCATGGACAAATATTCAAGTTGGCAACCATTCTGGGACTACAGAATAACTTCACGGGCCACGAGTTCAAAGATTGCTATACTCGCTGCTACATTGCAGTGCAATACAAATGAATGGGGTCACGTTGCGACCCTGAGGGTACAGCAGCTGCGATAAGTAAGTCACAAAAAAAAATAAAAAAAAATTTAATTATTTACACCTTGTCTGTCACGGTACCCTAAGGGCTGCAATGTGATCCCATTCACTTGTATGGCACTGTGATGTAGCAGTGACACACAGCCTTCTTTAGCTGTTGGAACCTGTGTCACAGCAAAAGTCACTGTATTTAATGTTACCATGATTTTGCTATGTAATCTGAAAGCAGCATGATGTAGGGACTGAGACCTTGATTCCAGCAAAATATCTTTTACTGAGCTGCTTGCTGTCATTTTGATACAATCACAGTTTTCTCTGCTGAAGATCCAGCAGATCTCAAAATGCTGAGCCTTATATAACCCCAGCCATATCACCAATTGGCAGATTTCTTTGTAAACTATATATTGACAGGGGTGTGGGGATGGTTGGACCAGGAGGCACAAGACACCTTGTCCTGTAGTGATAATCTCCTGTTGATAAAACACTGATTTTATTGAAACAGTAAAACGCGGCCTAGTAAGCAATACATCGCTGGAATCGGGTTCTCAGCCCATACATCCTGCTGCTCTCAGATTACATAGCAAAAACTTGCTGACAGATTCCCTATGAAGTTACATTTTACACCATTTTTGCAATGATATCGGCAGAGGTAATTACTCTAGTGAGAGCGGAAGGATGGAAAATCTGCAAGAAATTCTTTAGGTGTGAACTAGGCCTTGGAGTTGAGGATCCTTTAAAGCAGAGCATTGACAAATATCTCTGCAATATATTATGGTACCACGCAAAAATCCCCAAACACTGTATATCTGTAGACAATCTGGTCAAACTATAGCCCTTTTGGTCACACGGCAAGTTTTAATCTGAGCCCTCTGGCTTCCAGTCAATAGAGTAACCTGCTTCATTGTTAGCGCCTCATATCTGATCCATTCTTGTGCCCACGGGACCAATAAGGCAGAATGTGATAGACGTGCAGAGGAACTGGATATTTATTATGTACGGACTCATTTAATTTGCTTCCCCATGCTACAGCTGATAACAGAGAGCCAGGAATCAACTTCCCCCACGTACCAAGCACAAAAGAATGCGGATATCCCCTTTAATTATTGCATTTCGGTGTTTCAGTGAAAGGGTAAACTTCCACCACCAACATAGCAGCTTTTGCCACGGACACATGAAGGGGTGCATTTTTGGGCTGCAAAGGGCCCATATACTGTTCTTATACAGGGGATCTTTCCTGTCTGTCTGCGCCCCTGCTCCCGAATGTCCTCCTAGAAGACTCACAGAATGGAGAAGCCGTGTGCTGAAATATATGCTGCATTAAAATTGTCCATCCTCTGTGGCATTACTCACTACAAAGTTCCACCTTCTTATGGAAGCAATATTGGCAAAAATCAAGAGTACCGTATGTGCACATGAAGACCTCTTTTCCGGGGGCAGAGCCACCAAGGTTTTCTAGGTGGATCCGCTTCAGGAGCACGTTGGCGGTCTTTTTCTTGAAGCGTCTTTGTCAGTTTTTTGTGGCAGCAACAACGGCTTTTCTCTTCATTTTACAGTAACGTGCGGAGATTCTTCCTGCTAGAATAAATCTAAACAATGAGCATATTACTTATTTTGATCACTTTTTTGGTTTCCAAACCCGAAGCGGTTAAAAGAAGTAACAAAAGATGAAACATGTGCATAGCGAGCTCATTTTGTATACTCAGTTTTACACATGCACAAAAAAATGAACGTGTGGTACGTTATGTTTTGTCCATCCATGTGTACGTGTGTGTCATTGGTGTCCTGTCCATGTGACATATCGGGGGGGACACAGGGCACTGAAATTAATGGTTTTTATTCGTTGACAATGGATAGATGGATGGAAGGATAGGATAGATGGAAGGATAGGATAGATGGATGGATGGATGGATTCGATAGGTGGAAGGAAGGATTGGGTAGATGAATGGATTGAATAGATGGATTCAATGGATGGATGTATTCGGTAGATGGATGGATGGATTGGATAGATAGATGGATGGCTTGAATAGGTGGATTGGATGGATAGATGGATGTGTGCCGCCCAGTGCCCCGTTACCTTCAGGTCGTCTTAGGGTCTTCAGGGACGGGGCGTCCCGGGTCCTTCTGGTCACAGGTAGGTTGACTTCTATAGGATTCGTGACGCCACTCTCAGTATTGCGGTCAGGGCGACCGCCACTGCAGATTAGGGGACGCCTGGGGCTGATGTTGAATGCAGTTAGATGTAGTGGCCTCCCAAGAGTGAGGCTGGCCCCAAGGTCCGGTGTGGGTGTGTGGAACCACAGGTCACAGAATGACTCACACGCACAGCAAGAATGTCTTTCAGGGTTTTTACTCACTTCAGGTGGCAGGGGTGAGTAACCCGGGCGAAGCTGTGATAGACAGGTTGAACCAGGCTCCTTCAGGCTGACTTGTGAGGGTGGCTACTGACTCGCCTTCCTAGCCCTTGTGTTTTTGTGGTGACCCAGACTTGTAGTCCTACGGGGTTACCCAGGGAACAGACTTGTAGTCCTACGGGGTTACCCAGGGAAGTTGCTTCTGCCTGTTCTCCCCTTTTTCGTCCCATCTGCTTGTAGCCTGGAGCAGGTCACTCTGGCTGCTTACCTCTTGTGAGCTATGGGCCCTCTCCTTGCTACTTGGCTCCGGACTCTGTGGTGTTATGGTGGAGGGTATGAAGTACCCCCACCTGCAGGTTTGGCAGGCCAACTGAATGGGTCCCTGCTCTGGGGACCTGTAACCCCATGCGGGCCTGGTCCTCACCTGGCAGTCCCCATACTCAGCCAACCCTTTGCACTCCAGCCGTGGGTGGATTTCGGGCAGCACTACCAGGTGACCGTTCTCCCCTGTCAGTAACCACTGCACCTGCGGTGTCTGAATAGTGACAGCCTCCAGGTTTCCTCCTTGCGACTTCTCTTCCTGAGCTTCACTTCAGACTGGCTCACTACTCCCTCCCCTCTGTGTCTGCCTACGCAACTTAGCAACCAGACTCTCTACCACACCCCTTGAGTGAAGATGGAGGCCACACCCCCTCCTGGATTCCTCAGGGGTCCCTTCAAAGGTCAATGTGGGAGACCTGATTAATATGTGCCTATGTAACCACACCTCGGTCAGCTTTCTGGATTACCTATTTTGTACTGCTCCCAGCATGGGTGCAGTACTCAGTGGTACCTGACCAGGTCAGGGGCGCCACAGATGGGTTCAATATATGGATGGATTGGATGGATGGAGACATTCGATAGATGGATGGATTGATGGATGGATGGATGGATTCGATAGATGGGCCGATGGATGGATTCGATAGATGGGCCGATGGATGGATTCGATAGATGGGCCGATGGATGGGCCGATGGATGGATTCGATAGATGGGCCGATGGATGGATTCGATAGATGGGCCGATGGATGGATTCGATAGATGGGCCGATGGATGGATTCGATAGATGGGCCGATGGATGGATTCGATAGATGGGCCGATGGATGGATTCGATAGATGGGCCGATGGATGGATTCGATAGATGGGCCGATGGATGGATTCGATAGATGGGCCGATGGATGGATTCGATAGATGGGCCGATGGATGGATTCGATGGATGGATTCGATAGATGGGCCGATGGATGGATTCGATAGATGGGCCGATGGATGGATTCGATAGATGGGCCGATGGATGGATTCGATAGATGGGCCGATGGATGGATTCGATAGATGGGCCGATGGATGGATTCGATAGATGGAATCGATGCATGGATGGGTGCAATCGATGCATGGATGGATGGGTGCAATCGATGCATGGATGGATGGATTCGATGCATGGATGGGTGCAATCGATGCATGGATGGATGGGTGCAATCGATGCATGGATGGATGGATTCGATGCATGGATGGATGGAATCGATGCATGGATGGATGGGTGCAATCGATGCATGGATGGATGGGTGCAATCGATGCATGGATGGATGGATTCGATACATGGATGGATGGAATCGATGCATGGATGGATGAAATCGATAGATGGATTAATTTTACAGCTATTAAATAAATAAATAAATAATTAAAAGAATAAGACGTGGGGTCCCTCAATTTTTTTTTAACCAGCAAAGGCAAAGCAGACAGCAGGGGGCTCATATTATCAGAATGGGAAAGCCTATAGTTATTGGCCTCTTTCCAGCCTAAAAATACCAGCCCAGAGACGCACTAGAAGTGGTTCATCACATGACAGGCTCTAATTCTGGCACTTTACTCTTCCCCATTGACCTGGTGAGGTGGCAATCGAGGTAATGATAGTTGGGGTTGATGTCAGCTGTATAGTGTCAGTTAGCATCAAGCCCTGGTGTTTTCAATGGAGTGGAGTCTAATACACCCCCCATTTCTAACCCAGTAAGTTAAAGAAAAAAGTAAAAAAAAAAACCAAAAAAATAGTTTAATTGAAAAAACACTCCAACTGTTAAGGGGGCTTTACACGCTGCGATATCGTTAATGAATTATTGTCGGGGTCACGGTGTTTGTGACGCACATCCGGCGTCATTAACGATATTGCAGTGTGTGACAAGTACGAGCGACCTTAAACGATCGCAAAAGTGGTCAAAATCATTTGCCGCGGAGAGGTCGTCCTGAAACTAAAAATCGTTCTCTGCTTATTAGCGATATTGTTCCTCGTTCCTGCGGCACCACACGTCGCTATGTGTGACACTGCAGAAGCAACGAACATCTCTTTACCTGCCTCCACTGGCAATGAGGAAGGAAGGAGGTGGGCGGGATGTTACGTTCCGCTCATCTCCGCCCCTCCGCTTCTACTGGTCGCCTGCCGTGTGACGACGCTATAACGCCGCATGAACCGCCCCCTTAGAAAGGAGGCGGTTCGCCGGCCAGAGCGACATTGCAGGGCAGGTAAGTCCGTGTGACGGGGGTAAGCAAGGTTGTGCGGCACGGGCAGCGATTTGCCCGTGTTGCACAACCGACGGGGGCGAGTACGATCGCTTGCGATCTCACTAGCAAGATCGCAGCATGTAAAGTACCCTTTACCCCCGTTCACCAATTTATAAAAAAAACAAAAAAAAAACCCACATACACTGAAGGAAATAAGTCTTTGATCCCTTGCTGATTTTGTAAGTTTGCCCACTGACAAAGATATGAACAGTCTGTAAAGGGTAGGTTAATGTTAACAGTGAGATAGAATGTCCAAAATATAATCCAGAAAAATCACATTTTATAAATTTACTTGCATTTTGCAGAAAGAAATAAGGATTTGATCCCCTACCAACCATTAAGAGTTCTGGTTCCTACAGACCATTTAGATGCTCCTAATCAACTCATTACCTCCATTAAATTGCCTTCTGTATAAGAGACCCCTGTCCACAGACTCAATGAATCAGTCAGAATCTAACCTCTACAACATAGGTGAGACCAAAAAGAGCTACTAAGGATGTCAGGGACAAGATGATAGACCTGCACAAAGCTGGAATGGGCTACAAAACCTTAAGTAAGACCCTGAGTGAGGAGGAGACAACTGTTGTTGCAATAGAAGGAAAGTGAAAGAAATACAAAATGACTGTCAATCGACATCGATCAGGGGCTCCATGCAAAATCTCACCTCATGGGGTATCCAGGATCATGAGGAAGGTGAGAGATCAGTCTAAAACTACATGGAGGGAACTTGTTAATAATCTCAAGGCAGCTGGGACCACTGCCACCAAGAAAACCATTGGTAACACATTACGCCATAATGGATTAAAATCCTGCAGTGTCCGTAGAGTCCCACTGCTCAATAAGGCCCATGTGCAGCCGGCCCGTCTGAAGAAGGCCCATGTGCAGCCGGCCCGTCTGAAGAAGGCCCATGTGCAGCCGGCCCGTCTGAAGAAGGCCCATGTGCAGCCGGCCCGTCTGAAGAAGGCCCATGTGCAGCCGGCCCGTCTGAAGAAGGCCCATGTGCAGCCGGCCCGTCTGAAGAAGGCCCATGTGCAGCCGGCCCGTCTGAAGAAGGCCCATGTGCAGCCGGCCCGTCTGAAGAAGGCCCATGTGCAGCCGGCCCGTCTGAAGAAGGCCCATGTGCAGCCGGCCCGTCTGAAGAAGGCCCATGTGCAGCCGGCCCGTCTGAAGAAGGCCCATGTGCAGCCGGCCCGTCTGAAGAAGGCCCATGTGCAGCCGGCCCGTCTGAAGAAGGCCCATGTGCAGCCGGCCCGTCTGAAGAAGGCCCATGTGCAGCCGGCCCGTCTGAAGAAGGCCCATGTGCAGCCGGCCCGTCTGAAGAAGGCCCATGTGCAGCCGGCCCGTCTGAAGAAGGCCCATGTGCAGCCGGCCCGTCTGAAGAAGGCCCATGTGCAGCTGGCCCGTCTGAAGAAGGCCCATGTGCAGCCGGCCCGTCTGAAGAAGGCCCATGTACAGCCGGCCCGTCTGAAGAAGGCCCATGTACAGCCGGCCCGTCTGAAGTTTGCCAATGAACACCTGGATGATTCTGAGAGTGATTGGGAGAAGGTGCTGTGGTCAGATGAGACACAAATTGAGCTCTTTGGCCTTAACTCGCCGTGTTTGGAGACAGAGAAATGCTGCCTATGACCTAAAGAACACCGTCCCCACTTTCAAGCATGGAGGTGGAGACATTATGTTTTGGGGTGTTTCTCTGCTAAGGGCACAAGACTACTTCACTGCATCAATGGGACAATGGATGGAGCCATGCACCATAACATCCTGAGTGACAACTTCTTTCCCTCTGCCAGGACATTAAAAATGGGTTGTGGCTGGGTCTTCCAGCATGACAATGACCCAAATATATAGCCAAGGCAACAAAGGAGTGGCTCAAAAAGAATAACATTAAGGTCATGGAGTGGCCTAGCCAGTCTCTAGACCTTAATCCTATAGAAAACTTATGGAGGGAGCTGAAGCTTCGAGTTCCAAGTGACAGCCTCAAAATCTTAATGATTTAGAGATTATCTGCAAAGAGGAGTGGAGCAAAAGTCCTCCTGTCATGTGTGCAAACCTCATCAACAACAAGGGTTTTGCCATCAAGTCTTAAGTTGTTTGCCAGAGGGATCAAATACTTATTTCTCTTTGCGAAATGCGAATAAATTAATATAAATTTATACAATGTGATTTTCTGGACTTTATTTTGGATATACTATCTTTCACTGTTAAAATTAATCTACCCTTAAAATTATAGACTGTGGGCGAACTTACAAAATCAGCAAGGGATCAAATACTTTTTTCCTTCACTGTATGCAGCTCTGCTGTAGTCCAGGGATTCCGACATAGTCCAGAAATGGAAACCTAAAAGGCATAAAAAGAGAAAAGTAAAAACAAGAGACTGCTTTCTAAAAATTGATGCATGGGGACAAAGTTTCCAGGTCTAACATAGTCCAACCCATAAACCCTGCGTTTTTCAAGCACCCATAGATTCTATTGACCCTTTTCATCCTTGCTGACTGTAAAAAATAGACATGTCATACGTGTGATTCACATGGATACACGGCGAAAACACGGAGGTTTGAAAATCAACAGCGATTTTAACGAGTACGCGTGTGAACATGTCTTAGATGAGTTTTCATGGTCAAGAATTGACCCAAAATCCAACTTGTATCAATTTGGGATAACATTTTTCTTACTATAAAACCTACAGATCAAAAGTGATTGATAAGAAATTAGATATTTAATTATATTCACATATATGTATAAAAGAAACAACTTAAAAATGCAAAATTAATCTTTGAAAAATAAAACAATAGAATATGACTAAGAGTACACTGTGACTTTTGGCCACGTGCCGTAAAAGTTCGGACTTTGTGATGGTTGCCGCTGCCCCGCTTCCCACAGGTCACCTTTTAGGCAGTGTAGTAGTGGCAAGATGCTAAGGTGGGTCGCAGGCGCCCAAAAGTTGTCATGATACCCTAGCTTCAGAACGGAATTGATAAAAATCATGTTTTCAATTTTAAGAAAAATTTGATAATGTTCAGATCTTTTTCCCAAGTTCTGCAAGAATCCACGTGATGCCATCTAATAACCCGGACAGCGTGGAAGCTTCTGTGTTTTGCACCTGTAAATGAGAAAATATTGGAATTTAGATGTGACCTAAATGACAAGGAGTGCTCTGTGCTCACCCCCTTTTTTTTTGTGGGTCTCGAAAGTGGAAACTCCCAAGTGTATTCCTAATTTGCACCAAATAAAGTGTGTCCACCCATATCCTGTTCACCACCATTAACTTGAGAACGGCGGCAGCTATAGGCATAGAAGTGGTGTCTAGGTATAGTAAAGTAGCCACACGCTATGCAATGAAACCACCTATAGCGCCACCTGGTGGAAAACAACGGAGTTAGCATTTTTATCTTGAAAACGGAACGAGATACAAAAAAAAAAAAAAAGAATTAAAAAAAATTGTAGGGCATCATCAATTCAATACGAATCGACACCTTGCATACAGAAATGCTATGATATGAAACCCATGACCCCCCCCAAAACATTGAATTCTGTTCACGCATATGGCGCTCATTTAACTTTGATGCTCAAAGTGGCCCCCGTCAGCTGCAATGCACATCTGGACTCTGGACAGCATACTGTATCTTGCTGCACGTTGTGCAATATGGTAGGTGACACGTTTGCACAAGCATCTGTGATACGTCGTGGTAGGTCCTGCAATATTGGTGGAGGGGTCGCATACACCTGCTGTTTGATGTGACCTCACAGAAAGAAGTCCAATGGGGTCAGGTCAGGTGAGTGTGGAGGCCACTCCATGCAGCCACCATACCCAATGACTTGTAGGAAGGTCTCCATGAGGTATCGCTTCATGTCCGCAGCCTTGTGAGTTTTACACGTTCTAATCATAGCATTTCTGTATGCAAGGTGTCGATTCGTATTGAATTGATGATGCCCTACAACTTTGTAATTCACTTTTTTTCTCTATCTCGTTCCGTTTTCGAGATAAAAATGCTAACTGTGTTGTTTTCCACCAGGTGGCGCTATAGGTGGTTTCATTGCGTAGCGCATGGCTACTTTACTATACCTAGACACCACTTCTATACCTATAACTGCCGCTGTTCTCAAGTTAATGGCGGTGGACAGGATATGGGTGGACACACTGTATGAGGGTATGTGCGCACGTTGCTTTTTACCTGCTTTTTACCTGCTTTTTTGCTGCTTTTTCTTCTGCGCTGTTTAATGCCAAAATGGATGTGTTCTTCTATTCAAGCAAAGTCTATGGGAATTTGGGTTTCTTGTTCACACTATGTTATTCAAAATGCTGCCTTTTTGTGGCAGAACTTTGGTCAAAAACTCAGCTTTTCAAAGAAGCAACATGTCAATTGTTTTTGCCATTTGGGTTTTGCACTGCAAAGCTGAGTTTTTGACCAAAGTTCTGCCACAAAAAGGCAGCATTTTGAACAACATAGTGTGAACAAGAAACCCAAATTCCCATAGACTTTGCTTGAATAGAAGAACACATCCATTTTGGCATTAAACAGCGCAGAAGAAAAAGCAGCAAAAAAGCAGGTAAAAAGCAGGTAAAAAGCAACGTGCGCACATACCCTGATACAGGTATGCAGCAGCTTTTTTTGTGCAAATTAATGGTCTAAAGCAGGGGTGGGGAAACTTTTCAGCCGGGGGCCACTTAAAAATTTCTACCATCATTTGGGGGCCGCAAAAAATTATCAACTTGAAAATTACCCTGCTATATTTGGTCAAACAATTAACTCACTGTGGCGGCTGGAGCTTCTTGTTTTTGGTGCAGCTGTTATATTAGGGGATATTGATCTTGTTGCTTCTCAACTGCTTTTCCAGGTTTGTGTTGGCTGTGACTGCTGAGGGCATATACATCACTGGGGGTATATACAGCGCTGCTGGGGCACACGCGGGCCCGGGGAGGCTGCAGGGTCACACGCGGGCCCGGGGAGGCTGCAGGGTCACACGCGGGCCCGGGGAGGCTGCAGGGTCACACGCGGGCCCGGGGAGGCTGCAGGGTCACACGCGGGCCCGGGGAGGCTGCAGGGTCACATGCGGGCCCGGGGAGGCTGCAGGGTCACACGCGGGCCCGGGGAGGCTGCAGGGGCACACGCGGGCCCGGGGAGGCTGCAGGGGCACACGCGGGCCCGGGGAGGCTGCAGGGGCACACGCGGGCCCGGGGAGGCTGCAGGGGCACACGCGGGCCCGAGGAGGCTGCAGGGGCACACGCGGGCCCGAGGAGGCTGCAGGGGCACACGCGGGCCCGAGGAGGCTGCAGGGGCACAAACAAGCTTGGGGGCACAAACAAACCTGCGGGATGCTGGAGCAGTCGCTGCTCTTCTGTGGGAGGAGAGCAGTGCAGGCTTACCCTGCCGACAAAGACGTAATCCTCCAGTGCATGCATGGTTGAGCCTAGAATGTATGGGCTCCTTCCAGATTGGTGGGCGTGCATTGCATACAGGCTTTAAAGGGCCAGCAATCAGCAAAGTGTGGCTGTCGCCCGAGCACTGCGGTCCCTGGGAATCTGCCCAGTGGCTGCAGAAAAAGTAATCCGGAGGGCCGGAGGTTCCCTACCCCTGGTCTAAAACAAGACAACTAAGAGTTGGTGTAAGAGTGGGATCAGTAATGGTAATTTTTGTTGCAAATATAGACTGCCCTCCTGCCTTGTCTAACTATTGACTTAAAAGAGGTTGTCCACTACTTTTACATTGTTGGTCTATCCTTAGGATAAGTCATCAATGTTTGATAGGCTGTGGTCTGACACTTGGCACATCCGCCGATCAGCTCTTCTCGGGCCCGCTGCCGGCGGCAGCTGGAAATGCTCAGTTCCGGAGCTGCCCCGCCTTCTGATAGCAGCCGTAGCCGGTTACTGCACATCCACCTCCTACTGATTAGAATGGGAGAATGAGCCGTACCTGGCAGCAGCCGCTATCAGAAGGCGGGGCAGCTCCGGAACTGAGCATTTCCAGCTGCCTGCTGCTGCCGCCGGAGTCGACAACCATTGAGCAGGGGGGTGCCAGTTGTCGGACCTCGGCCAATCAGATATTGATGATCTATCCTAAGGATAGGCCATCAATGTAAAAGTAGTGGACAACCCCTTTAAGTTCATCAGATGAGTATTTGGTGAATTTTGGACACAGCGCAAAAAAAACCCCCAATCTGATGGGATTTCCAATTCCGCCGTGATACAAAGCGATATCAACATCTGCTTAATAAACAACCCTCACCATCCATGAGCGATTCAGCTTGCTGAGACACAGCTCATGAGCCAGGTAGACACAAGGGATTCTCTTGTCTCCAGGGTTTGTCACACAAGCTAACACCAACAATGGCCTCCTCTGTGCTCCGTGAAGAGGATTCATCATGGCCTGGATCTGAGCTACCTCATCTTCACGATTATGATCTGGACAAAAAAACAAGAAAAATATCACTCCATCACTGTCTCACGTATCGAAAACAATTGTGGTACTTCTTTTTCCCTTGTCCAATCAGTTTAGATTGGTGATCAGATGGTCATCGCGGGATCTGCTGTCTTGACCGCTAGTGTGCAGTCACTAATTTTCCCTATAGTGGCCACTACAGGGAGAAAATAGTATTGCAAGACGCCCTTTTCAATGAACAGGAAGCCAGGTGTGCAAAGTCCACTGGATTCTAGCCCCATCTCATAAGCAAGGAATATCCCTTTAATGATTCTTAAGTTAAAGTTGCCAGAAGGCAATCAGTAAGGTTGGTTCTTGAATATGTAGTCAATGCGGGGTAAACAATGGCAGCCATTGCGCATTGAAGAACTTACTATAAAATGACTGTCCATCAGCACAAAGCAGCTGATCGGTGGATGTTTAGTGCCCAGGGTGGCTTATAAACGCACTGGGTGAACCTAATTAACTCTGAATTTAAAGGGAATCTGTCACCAGATTTTTTGCTCCTCCGAGTGCAGCATAATGTAGGGGCAGAGACCCTGATTCCAGCGATGTATCACTTACTACACTGTGCGCTGTAGCTTTGATAAAATCACAGTTTTATTTGCTGCGGATGTAACAGTTCTTTGAATGCTGAGCCCTGTATAACCCCACCCTCACCAATGATTGGCAGCTTTATGAGACTACTGTGTATAGGCAGAAAGCCGCCATTCAGTGATGAGGGCGGGGCTACACAGAGCTCTTTAATATGAAGCAAGTTTACTGTAATGCTGCGTCCCTGTGCGCCTTGCTTTCATACAGGGACGAGCTGTCACTCTCTGCCTCTCCTCCACGTGGTTTCTCCTCCCCCGCCTCCCAGAGTCTGTGTGCACGTCCTGCCTGTTGGCTCCTGGATCCAGCCTGTCCTGTCCTGTCCCTGGTTCCCAGCTCGTCCTGCCTGTTGGCTCCTGGATCCAGCCTGTCCTGTCCCGTCCCTGGTTCCCAGCCCGTCCTGCCTGAGGCTCCTGGGTCCAGCCTGTTCTGTCCTGTCCCTGGTTCCCATCCTGTCCTGCCTGTTGGCTCCTGGATCCAGCCTGTCCTCTCCTGTCCCTGGTTCCCAGCCCATCCTGCCTGTTGGTCCTGGGTCCAGCCTGTCCTGCCCGTAACTGGACTTTGCCTGCCCTATTGGTGCTATAGATTCTTCTTGCCCTTCCTGCCTGTACCTGGACTCTGCCTGTCTGTTCTGCCTGTGCTACCTGTCTTGAACCACCCTGGTGGTCTCTGTCTGCACTTGAGACTTCTGACTGCTCCTGTGTCTGCCCCTGTCCTGGGGGTCAGCTGCCAGATTCCCGGTCCTCTACCCCACGTTAAGGTAGGCCCAAGGTCACCCTGTGGTCCAGTAGGTTCACTTTCTAGCTCGCCGCAGTGCCATCACCCAGTGGCGAGCGTGAAATTTACTAGTCTTGTAGTGATAATCTCCTGCTGATAAAACCAGTATTTTATCAAAACTATCCCGATGGAGCCATTGTGGACACTGTCTGATAAAAATAGATACTTTTAGGATGGAGGCTCATTGGGACTCTGTTGGGGTTCCTTTTGGACCACAGTTATTTGGGGATTCCAGTAGAAACCCTGACGTAGTGCTCAATGGAGAGGGTAATAGTGTAACAATGCTGTCCAGTCGTTTACTGAAAGTGCGGTTACTGGGATAAAATGAACATTGTTCCTCCCTAGAGCTGCTGCTTTGAGTTCTAGAGGCTAAAGTTATCACTCACAGCATTGGGAGTGTCGCCTGTGAGCATGCCCGGCACTTTGATTGACAGCTCGGCTGTACTTCCAGCTGCTGCTCACTGTATACTGAGCTGTGATTGTAAAATCTCTGTGCACACCTCTACAGAAAGCTGGCGGCTCCTGGGAGAAATAAAATTAATTTTCTCCCTGCAGCTGCAGCCGCACTTTCAGACAACTTCGTGAAGCTGTTATCCTGCATACTAACACTATATTTGCAGGTAATGGATTTCTAAAATAATTCCAAGCGGCACTCGTGCTCGTGTTTGTGGACGGCATCTCACAAGTAAATTGGCACAAAAGACCGCCACTCAGATTATACGCTTGATTTGACTTTATTCCATAATCTTCTGCAGTGTTGAAATGTCAAATATGACGCGTTTCGGTCAATTACCAGCTTATTTTACACAAAGTACTTTGTCTGAAAAAGCCTGGTAGCCGAAATGCGTCAACTTTGACATTTCAACACTGGAGGACATTATGGAATAAAGTCAAATCAAGCGTATAATCCGAGTGGCGGTCTTTTGTGCCAATTTGCAGGTAGAATTTACAGCTAGAACAGGTTCCCTTTAAAGGTCAAAGTTGCGTCCCATTATAATTAATAATCTGGGATATAATCTATAATATAATTGTTACTTACTGTCTCGCGTTTCAGCATTGGCCACGTAGATGAATCCATCTACAACTTTGCAGACCTCCTTTACTTGCGGGATTAGGCTGTACGTAGCTCCCGAGTCTCCACTTCCGAAGCCCGAGACAAACATCTTATTGACGGACGAACTCTGCTCTACGCGAGCTCTGTCCCGTTCTGACCTACGAGCAAGATGAGAACGATATTCACCAAGATAGTGAACGTGAATGTGTATCGCTAATATATTTTTAAAAACATTTTCTTTATTCTTACATTTAGTTTTAAACTCCTTAGGGGACTTAAGCAGGTTTCAACAACTTAGAAGAAGGAACCTCGTCTTATTTCAGTCTTAGTGGAAAGTAGAGGAAAAACATGGAGCCACTAGAAAGACTGAAAACTCATAGATAGGTATCAGGTCACATTATTTAGGCTACGCGCTTCTGCAGCAAACAGGGCCTTCATCAGGTCAGATTTCAACCTCATGTTTATTCCAGTTTGTTCTTCTTTGCGGAAGTAGCCATACTTAGATCCAAGGAGCTCTCTGAAGACTTTAGAAAGAAGATTCCACTAAAAATCATTTAGATAAACCAAGTGGCCCAGAAAAGGATGTCAGAATCTGAGACCAGAACGCAAGATACTTGTATGCCAAAACCAGGAGTGTCTCCAAAACACAGAGCAGGGGTCAGTCTTTCCATTATCGTTCTTCCCTCTAAGTTCCACTCCTGGTTTTGGCATCCAAACACTGATGACACGCTGATGCAAAATACTGGCCTTGTGGAAGAGGCCTTATAGAGATCCTGATTGCAGCGGTGTCACTTACTGGGCTGCTTATTGTATTTTTTCTCTGAATGCTGAGCTCTGTGTAACCCCGCCCACACCACTGATTGGCACCTTGCTCTGTACACTGTGCATAGGCAGAAAGCAGCCAGTGGTGGGGTCCAGGTTATACAAAGCTCATGAATATGGAGGCCTACATTGTTTACTAATGATCTCTTGCTGATGAAACAGTCACTCTATCAAAACTACAGCCCAGTAAGTGACACATCGCTGGAATCAGGGTCTCTGTCTCTACATTATGTAGCTTTCAATAAAGTAAGGGATCCCATTTAAATAGTCTGAATATCAGAATTCCAGGCTAGTTACATTAGAGGTCGACCACATGATGGTTTGGCTGACAGCCATCTCTCCTGTCTCCCCGATACACAGGAACATGGCTTGGCCAAGCATTTCTGTGTTCCCTATAAGACATCTTATCTCCCTGCCAAAAAAAAATGATTAGATTTTGAAATTCCATCTACCCGGATGTGTCCCTTATTTGCGCTAGTTGGTTGATTGATGTCGCCGAAATCAGCGGTTTTGGCGAACTTTTGTCTGACGTATAAGGGTGAAAAGAAATGGTCACCTATCCAATGTATAGATCTGTGGGGGGTCTGACCGTTGGGACCAGCACGCCATTCATTCCTTATGGGGCTATAAGGTGCTGTGCTCAGCTTTTTCAGGCAGCACCATCCCATACAGAATGAATGGGGTGGAAGTCAGACGTCCGACCATCCATTCCATTCATTCCCTATGGGGCTATCAAGCGTTGTGCTCAACATTTTCAGGCAGCCCCATAGAGAATGAATGGGGTGGAAGTCAGGCATCTGACCATCCACTCCATTTTGTAACGAGATAATAGTTCCCCATTCTGCCGATGGGTGCGGATGCCAGTAGTCGGACCCCACCAATCAGTAAGTGTTCACCTATACTTCAGATAAGTAATAGTGTGTTTTCAACCAGACAGTCCTTTTAGGATGTTGCGGGAAATATAAATGGGGCTGCAACTTCTCCATGGGCAAAAAAAAAAATAAAATTCTCCCAGTCTACGTCACAGACTCGTACAGCGTCGGAGTGGAGTACCCTGGGCTGAACAGAGAAAATCATTCTTGGGGACCATTATGTAGCTACTTAGAAATAAATATAAGACCACCAATCGTGTGGTAAAATGTACTAATATCAAGGTATAATACAAGGTAATACACTTCTTAAAGCCCCTCTCCAGGTTTTTGGGGTTTTTTTTACCACTGGAGTGGGGGTTCTCATCTAAGGTCCCTGACATTAATCTTATACAACTGCCAGCCCTGTCTTCAGCTCATGGAGCACTTACCTTCCCCACCACGTCCTCGTCACCTCCGCGGCTCTGCGTTGCCTGCAGCAGTATGATGAGGTTGCAGCTTAATGACCTCATCACGCTGCTGCACGGTGAACCGTGAGATGTCATGCCTGTGCCCTGATCTGCTCCACTGACTCTGGTGCCAGCACATGGCTAAATTGGCATGCGAAGGGCATCACATGCAAATTAGCCATGTGAGACTGTGGCTTAATAAAGCAAAGTAAGTAACCTGGCTGGACCCACCTTGTCACCAGGCCCAATCAGTAAAAGTATTGGCAGCCCTGCCAGCAAGTGCCAATGCATGGGCCCACCGGAAGATCCTCTGGTTCTCCAGTGGGCCAGTCCGAACCTGGACTTGCACATACAACTATTAGAGGATTTTTCTGACAAAGGGTTATAATATCAAATATCAGAGCCCCTTACTTTCCCCACAGAAGTAAATGGCATATCTGTGAATTTACCGTGTCGTCGAATAAAGGGTTAAAATATTAAATTTGTGTTCGCCATTCAGCTGGAAAGTGACGCCGGATCCAACACCTGTGCGGGGAGAGCAGAAGACATGAGAAAGAATTGGGAAAAAAAAATCTTACGAAAGTGAAAAATTGGAACATGAAATTGTTGTTTGAATAATATTTCATTGTAATTTAACTCTAACCAAAAGAACAACAGATCTGTCCAATGTTTCGGCCTTGAATGTATGAATAGTGAAGAGCACATAATAATAATAATCTTTATTTCTATAGCGCCAATATATTAAAATAAAAAAATAAAATAAATCTTTATTTTTATATAGCGCTAACATATTCTGCAGCGCTTTACATACATCAGGTACACTGTCCCCATTGGGGCTCACAATCTAAATTCCCTATCTGTATGTCTTTGGAGTGTGGGAGGAAACTGGAGAACCCGGAGGAAACCCACGCCAACACAGGGAGAACATACAAACTCCTTGCAGATGGTGTCCTTGGTGGGATTCGAACCCAGGACCCCAAGCGCTGCAAGACTTCAGTGCTAATCACTGAGCCACCGTGCTGACTATTCCGCAGCGCTTTACAGTTCAGAGGTTCATATACCAACAAGTAACAGAAAAACAGGAGAAAAAAGGGGTTAATGATAGTCAGAGCCAAAGAATAGATATATAATAAAGACCAGTAAATTCCACATTGCAAATAATAGAAAATAGTTTATTGGTACATATCTAACAGCAAGAGGGAAAAACATTTAGTCAATTCATCAAATTTTATATAAATAGTGACCAAATAGAGAGAGTCCCAGAGATAAAACACTACACAGAGAACCCCACTGAGCGAGTTACTGCCCTATAGCCTCATTATAATATTTGCGTTATTCAAATAATTCAGAAATGACCCCCACTACCGTCAAGAGACACTAGATGGCAGTAGAGCTCCATAAACAAAGTGTTCAATAATATATATTGGTAAATAGATGAGACACTTAGGGTACCGTCTCATTAAACGACGTACCAGCGATTCCGACCACAATATGACCTGGTCAGGATCGCTGGTGCGTCGCTACATGGTCGCTGGTGAGCTGTCAGTCAAGCAGATCTCACCAGCGACCAGCCACCAGCCACTAGCGAGTCTGCGCTTGGTAACCAAGGTACACATCGGGTTACTAAGCAAAGCGCTTTGCTTAGTTACCCGATATTTACCCTGGTTACGTGTGCAGGGAGCCAGCGCTAAGCAGTGTATGCTGGTAGCCAGGGTAAATATCGGGTAACTAAGCAAAGCGCTTTGCTTGGTTACCCGATATTTAGCCTGATTACCAGTGTACACCGCTTAGCGCTGACTCCCTGCACATGTAGCCAGGGTACACATCGGGTTACTAAGCAAAGCGCTTTGCTTAGTAACCCGATGTATACCCTGGCTACGTGTGCAGTGAGCCAGCGCTAATAGCCTGTAAGCGTGTACGCTGGTAACCAGGGTAAATATCGGGTAACCAAGCAAATGGCTTTGCTTAGTTACCCGATATTTACCCTGGTTACCAGCGTACGCTGCTTACACAGAGTCGGTGCTCGTTGGTCTCCCGCCGTCACACACGCCGATGTGTGCTGCACAGCGGGAGACCAACGAGCAAAAAATGAACCAGAACAGTGTGTAACAATCAGCGATTTCACAGCAGGGGCCAGGTCGCTGCTTAGTGTCACACACAGCGAGATCGCTGATGAGATCACTGGTACGTCACAAAACCTGTGACTCAGCAGCGATCTCGCTAATGATCTTTCTATATGAGAAGTGACCCCAAGTACTAAGAAATCTTTAACCAATATGATAACACACAAAGGGCTAGGCAAAAATCACCCATAATGGGTACACTGTGTTATATAAATGTGCCTCGATGCGCACGTTTCGTGGTCTTCCTCAAGGGGCCGCAAAACAAGTAACCGTTATTGAAGATACAATAATTAGGGCAAAAATAAAGACAACCCAGCTCGTAAGAGCTCACAATCTACAATGATTGGGGGAGGGGGGACAAGATACAAGTGCTTATTTACAACGACAGACCAGCCACCTCAAAGAAATGGGGATAGATAAAGGCTGCCTGACCCAGTTATTAGCCAATCTTTGTGATGCTTTTGGGTGCGGTGGAGTTTGATGGAGAGTTATGTTTTGAGAAGACGTGGAGGGACTATGTGAAATGAAATCGATTAGGGAGTGTGATAGGCCACCCTAAAAAGATGTTTTTAGGGAGCTTCGGAAGCTGAGCAAGTTGTGGTTCATCCTAATTTCTAAGGGTAGAGCATTCCAGATAATTGGTGCAGCTCGGGAGAAGTCTTGGATCTGGGAGTGTGAGGTTCGGATTAGTGTGGATGTTAGTCTAAAGTCGTTTGCAGAGCGTAGAGAACAGGTGGGGTGATAGACCGAGATAAGGGTGGAGATGTAGGGAGGGGGCCGCAGTCTGGAGAGCTTTGTGGGTGAGAACAAGCAACTAAAAATGGATCCTGTGAAATATGGGCAGCCAGTGCAATGACTGGCGGAGAGCAGAAGCATCCGAGTAACGGTTAGCCAAATAGGGGACCCTTGCTGCTGCATTAAGTATGGACTGGAGAGGATAGAGTTACTGGGATAGTTAGGGGGGAGTTAATAGAGAGTTACAGTAGTCAAGGTGAGAGTGGATCAGGGTCACGGTGAGGGTTTTTGGAGTTTCCATAGTAAAAAAAGGGGTGGATTCTAGAGATGTTCTTGAGGTGCAAGTGAGAGGAACGGGCAAAAGATAGTATATAGGACGTGAAGGAAATATTGGTGTCGAGCATAACCCCCAGACAGCGGCCCTGTGGCCTAGGATAAGGTGGAGGAACATGGTAGACCCACATGTTCCTCCATGTGTTCTATGTTTCCTATGCTGCAGAATTATAATGTATCATGTTTCCCCGAAAGTAAGACACTCTCATATTATTTTTTGCCCTGAAAAATGCGCTAGGACTTCTATTTAAGCCTTACTCCGAAAAGGGCGAAAATTCTGCTAGGGGAAACACTGAATCTGTAAAAAAAAAAAAAAAAATCGGATGCCACACTGATGGTCCGTATTATGGCATCCCATCTCTTTTCTCGCAATATACCAATTTCAGAGTCAAATCGCAGCATGACGAATACACCTCATTGAATAACATTGATCAAAGTGCAATCCCTTTTTTTACCGGATTGAACTCTTAAGATTTATACGCTCAACCTATGACTATGACGACACTCGATAAATAATTAATAATCTTTACTAAACATAACAATAAAACAATCACGCAGATATAAAATTGTCATAAAGACAAAAAGGAAGGGATGAAGGCAGGAACTACAAATATGTATATACACAGAGCGACAATGCATGCATAATCACCGTAGTCACATGTAGCCAAAATGAATATCTACAGTGGGTAAAATAAATATTTGATACGCTGCCGATTTTGCAAGTTTTCCCACCTACAAAGAATGAAGAGGTCTGTAATTTTGTGAGACAGAATAAAATATCCAGAAAATCATATTGTATGATTTCTAATTAATTAATATTTTATTGCATGAAATAAGTATTTTCTCACCTACCAACCAGCCTCTCACAGACCTGTTATTTTTCCTCCTACTCTGCCCTCATTATTGCACCTTTTTGAACTTGTTACCTGTATAAAAGACACTTGGCCACATACTAAATCAATCACACTCCAACCTCTCCACCATGGCCAAGACCAAAAAACTAAGTACACGAGGAACAAAATTGTAGACCTGCACAAGGCTGAGATGGGCTAGAGGACAATAGGCAAGTAGCTTGGTGAGAAGGCAACAACTGTTGGCACAATTATTAGAAAATTGAAGAAACTGTCTATCTTACTCAGTCTGGGACTCCTTGTAAGATCTCAGGTCGTGGTGTAAGGATGATTCTGAGAAAGGTCAGGAATCTGCTCAGAACTACATGGGAGGACCTGGTCAATGAACTGAAGAGAGCTGGGACCACAGTCTCCAAGTGTACAGTTATTAACACGCTACACCATCATGGATTAAAATCCTGCAGGGCACACAAGGTCCTCCTGCTCACATCAGCACATGCCCTGGTCCGTTTGAAATTCGCCAATGAACATCTGGTTAATCCAGAGGAGGCATGGGAGAAGGTCATGTGGTCAGGTGAGGCCAAAATAGAACTTTTTGGTATCAACTCCACTCGCTGTGGTTGAGGAAGAAGGATGAGTACAACCCCAAAAACACTGTCCTAACCGTGAAGCATGGGGGTGAAACATTATATTCCGGGGCTGCTTTTCTGCAAAGGTGACGACAGGATGACTGCACTGTATTGAAGGGAAGATGGATGGGGTCATGTATTGCGTGATTTTGGCCAACAACTTCCTTCCCTCAATAAGAGCATTGAAGATGGGTCATGGGTGGGTCTTCCAGAGCGGCAATGACCCAAAATACACAACCAGGGCAACTAAAGAGTGGCTCCGTAAAAAGCATTTCAAGGTCCTGTAGTGGCCTAGCCAGTCTCCAGACCTGAACCCAATAGAAAATCTATGGACGGAGCTGAAACTCAATGTTGCCTAGTGACAGCCCCGAAACCTGAAAGATCTGGAGAAGATCTGTATGGAGGAGTCTGTCACAGTTGAAGTGTACCTATGATAAAAATTACAGACCCCTTATTCTTTGTAGGTGGGAAAACTAGCAAAATCGGTAGAGGATCAAATACTTATTTTCCCACTGCATGTAACCACATAAGGGATTATAATAAATAGTGCAGTAAAAACCAGAAAGAGAAAATACTATTGGGAACACATGAAATTAAGAACGCTAAGTGTATTATCTACAACATTTTTTGAACAAACATGTCATGGCTATATATGAACATGTAAAGAGAAAAAAAGCCTAATATATAAAGTGAATGTAGCGCATGAAAAAAGGTAGCCAAATAGAAACCCTATATGTGGCGTCAGTAAGGTTGGGGCACAGTATCTAAAGTGATGAGCACAGATATTAAGACTGAAGGCTATATGCATATAAATCTATATAGTAAATATAAGGCCGTGCAAAAGAAAACTATGCACAGAGTTAGTGATAAACAAGATACTCTATCATATATTACCTTGAAGCTCTGGCGAAATGCGCGTCGGGCGCTTTAAGGTAATGTTAGCATCCTTAAAGGGGTTTTCCACTACTTTTTCACACCCTTGCCATATATCATAGTTCTTCTAAACAATACCTTTTGTAATATACTTGTATTTGATATATAGCTTTTATGAGCCCATCTCAGCAGGGATCACACATTAGTGGATTGTTATGCAGATTCTTCTTCCTCCTCTGTTATGTCCGATACATCCTTTCCCAGCATAGAAATCAGACAAAAATGAAAGCAAGTTGTCACTGTGCTCCTGATAGTGGGTGTAGACATTTTGGTGTGAATTACAATTAGTCTCACACAAGCTAAGCTGTAACAGCAGGGACTTACACCTTTGCTAGTGAAGTGCTGCGATCTGAATTTCAAAAGGAAAGGGTTTATGTAATCTGATCACTGACATGGACAGTTAAAAAGTGCTTAAAAAAGGACTGTACTGGCCATCTGCCAATTGGCAGATGGGCTGGTACCTAACCTGGGCTGCTCTAACACGTGGTATCTCCCAATTACTTCAGCAGCACAGGGTGGAGAAGGAAGCGAGTGAGCTAAGTGCTGGCAAACAGGCTGCAGCAATGCATGATGGACCTTGTAGTAGTAACACAGAGTAAGCCTGGGTAGGGGAAAGAGATCGATGTAAACATCAGAGCTGCTGCAGAGACACCAAGTAATACTATCTGCATAGATAAAAGGTTTATACAGTTAGGTCCAGAAATATTTGGACAGTGACACAAGTTTTGTTATTTTAGCTGTTTACAAAAACATGTTCAGAAATACAATTATATATATAATATGGGCTGAAAGTGCACACTCCCAGCTGCAATATGAGAGTTTTCACATCCAAATCGGAGAAAGGGTTTAGGAATCATAGCTCTGTAATGCATAGCCTCCTCTTTTTCAAGGGACCAAAAATAATTGGACAAGGGACTCTAAGGGCTGCAATTAACTCTGAAGGCGTCTCCCTCGTTAACCTGTAATCAATGAAGTAGTTAAAAGGCCTGGGGTTGATTACAGGTGTGTGGTTTTGCATTTGGAAGCTGTTGCTGTTACCAGACAACATACGGTCTAAGGAACTCTCAATTGAGATGAAGCAGAACATCCTGAGGCTGAAAAAAAAGAAAAAATCCATCAGAGAGATAGCAGACATGCTTGGAGTAGCAAAATCAACAGTCGGGTACATTCTGAGAAAAAAGGAATTTACTGGTGAGCTTGGGAACTCAAAAAGGCCTGGGCGTCCACGGATGACAACAGTGGTGGATGATCGCCGCATACTTTCTTTGGTGAAGAAGAACCCATTCACAACATCAACTGAAGTCCAGAACACTCTCAGTGAAGTAGGTGTATCTGTCTCTAAGTCAACAGTAAAGAGAAGACTCCATGAAAGTAAATACAAAGGGTTCACATCTAGATGCAAACCATTCATCAATTCCAAAAATAGACAGGCCAGAGTTAAATTTGCTGAAAAATACCTCATGAAGCCAGCTCAGTTCTGGAAAAGTATTCTATGGACAGATGAGACAAAGATCAACCTGTACCAGAATGATGGGAAGAAAAAAGTTTGGAGAAGTAAGGGAACGGCACATGATCCAAGGCACACCACATCCTCTGTAAAACATGGTGGAGGCAACGTGATGGCATTGGCATGCATGGCTTTCAATGGCACTGGGTCACTTGTGTTTATTGATGACATAACAGCAGACAAGAGTAGCCGGATGAATTCTGAAGTGTACCGGGATATACTTTCAGCCCAGATTAAGCCAAATGCCGCAAAGTTGATCGGACGGCGCTTCATAGTACAGATGGACAATGACCCCAAGCATACAGCCAAAGCTACCCAGGAGTTCATGAGTGCAAAAAAGTGGAACATTCTGCAATGGCCAAGTCAATCACCAGATCTTAACCCAATTGAGCATGCATTTCACTTGCTCAAATCCAGACTTAAGACGGAAAGACCCACAAACAAGCAAGACCTGAAGGCTGCGGCTGTAAAGGCCTGGCAAAGCATTAAGAAGGAGGAAACCCAGCGTTTGGTGATGTCCATGGGTTCCAGACTTAAGGCAGTGATTGCCTCCAAAGTATTCGCAACAAAATATTGAAAATAAAAATATTTTGTTTGGGTTTGGTTTATTTGTCCAATTACTTTTGACCTCCTAAAATGTGGAGTGTTTGTAAAGAAATGTGTACAATTCCTACAATTTCTATCAGATATTTTTGCTCAAACCTTCAAATTAAACGTTACAATCTGCACTTGAATTCTGTTGTAGAGGTTTCATTTCAAATCCAATGTGGTGGCATGCAGAGCCCAACTCGCCAAAATTGTGTCACTGTCCAAATATTTCTGGACCTAACTGTATTACTGTAATAAGAGCATGGATGCATTTTGTGGCACATAATAGCATGATTGATGAATAAAAATGAAATTAATTAGGGTAGTGGAAAACTTTATGTATTCCTAATAGTATTTCCTCTTATTGGTTTTTACGGCACTATTTATTATACCCCCTTGAGTGGTTACATATTTATTCCTTTTAGCTACATCTGACTATGGTGATTGTGCATCCATTGTAGTGCTGTGTATATACACATTTGTAGTTCCTGCCTTCATCTCTTCCCTTTTTGTCTTTATGACAATTTTATACCTGCATGATTATGTTATTGCAATGTTTAATAAAGATTACTACTTATTTATTGAGTGTTGTCATATTTATAACTTTGCTGTTCAAGCAAATTTTTGTGACTACTTGTTTTTACCGTCACCATTATTTATTGTCCCTTGGCCCAATGGTTGGCGACCATATTTATAGGTTTATAATGATTCATATGTTTATGTGAGCAAGCCCTAAGACCGGCCATATAAGATGCTCCTCAGCTGTCTGTCATGCTTGACAAGTGTGATGAGTGTGGCACGTACGTTCAGACCTACAGGCATCTGACGCACAACAAAAAAACACAATAAAGGGGACACCAAAGGCACGATAACAACAGAGGGCCCTGGACTTAGTGAGAGGGGTAGATGAGAAACCTCCTAACCTCACCTGCAGCTGTCTCTACTCTCCTCGCCAGTCCCTATACAGTCCCCATAACTGTTGCCGAGCAGGAACCGGAGACCCTGAGAAGCCCTGTAGATGCCCTGGCTAATGAGAGGCAGGTGAGGTTCACTAGACCCACCGCTGCACTAATACGACACAAGGTAATATAAGACAAACAGGGGAAAACAGCAACAAAAAAGGAAAACATCTGGCTTCTGGAACACTCCTAGACAGGATCTTGCATCAAATCTGCTTCTGAAACACTCCTAGACAGGACCTTGCACCAAGGCAGCCAGAATGCAATGGATTTGTATCTTCAGCAAGGATTGCTGGGAAAAGACCACTACTTAAACTTGAAGGTGCGTACTACAAAGCAGTTGGAGCTGAAATGCTCTTCTGGGAGCTGCTGGCAACAAAACTGACATTAACTCCTTAGGTCCCAAAGTAAATTAAACTACTTTTAAATATAGAGCCTAACATGGTAATGAGTGGCTCTAGTCCTGAACCTGTCACTAGTCTTCAAAGAACGAGAGATGACGGTAACACGGTCTGTCCCATACACATGAGCGCTTACTTAACTGAGTGTTCCTGTGTTCTTTATGAGAAAGTCAGTGCCAGATATGTCTGGTGGCAGCTTATCCTCTAGAGAAGAAAGTGATCAGCAATCCAAAATCGGATTTGCCAGTTTAACATCTTACCCAACAATCAATTGCCTAAGACCCCCATACATATTAGACAGTCGGCAGAACCCATCGATATCGGTGGAATCAGCCGACATTAATCTGATGTGTATGGGAAGCTTAACATGTGCATGCATAGAGCGGGACCCCTTTGTCTTACCGTTGATTTGCCTCTGCAGTATGCTGACAACTGGTAGAAGATCCGGAGAGGTCATCATCCGTGTGACCAAAGAATCATCTAGCTGCTCCAGACCAGGGCCAAACATGGCGAAGCGGGGCTCTCCCTGCATGACGAGAGACTGCAGGAATGAGGTCACTTTTCCATAAATGGGATTCCTGGTTTGCATGGACCTTCTGGTGTTTGGGCTGCTCCTTAAGTAGCTACGACGATAAAAAAAAAAAAAGAATAGCAGTAACTTAAGGGTAAACCGTGGAAAACAAAAAATATCCCAATAATACATATTTTAGTTAAACCATTTTATTGAATGCTATTTCTCCAAGAATTGGTTTGGTGGTATACCTGGTGAGACTCTTGGGTACAGTCATACAAGCTCGGTGCACCTACAAATCAGCTTAACAGGATTGGCCAAAAATACAAGTCATTGCCGAAATGTCAAATTATAGGATCGATACCCCCCAGACACACCTGGTCCACACTGCTCTTTGTTTCTTGGTGCCCTCTTCAATACAACAAAAATGGCCACAAATGTCCACTCAGATAATCAGTGGCCATCGATATGATGAGCAGTAGAGTTGGTGCCAATTTGTTCTCATGACCCGGTCCAACGACCACTTCGGCCATCCATGATCATTGGAATCAGAGCCTTCAGAACCACCTCTTACTTCATGGCACTGTCGGCTATTCTTTCGATTATCTGGCCTGGCAGAATATCACGTGTGCGTAAAGCCGCGATGATGACATTGTGCTAGGCTGGCTAGTCAAAAGAAACAGGGCAGATGTTGGGAGGTAGTGTCACAGGTGTGAACGGGTGATGGACAGTCTTGTGGTGTCCGGCTATAGAAGGTCGCAGCTTTTGGCTGTGCGAACTGCTCCCTGATCTTCTGCAATTCCTACTTGGTGTATATGGCATCTTATGCATCTCCTCTGCTTGGGGTTCATCCCTTTCCCTTTAGGACCCTGCAGAGTTCCTCACCCTGTCAGCTATTTTCATCAGCACCTCCCTTTGTGTCCTTAAATACCCTAATTCCCTTCTGGTCTATGCTGGTGATAGTTCTAACTCCCTACAGATCCTGAGTACGAGCAGTCGGCTTCCATTCATCTGGAGTAAGGGGTGCTTCACACACAGCGAGCTCGCTGCCGAGATCGCTGCTGAGTCACGCTTCTTGTGACGCAGCAGTGACCTCATTAGCGATCTCGCTGTGTGTGACACTGAGCAGCGATCTGGCCCCTGCTGTGAGATCGCTGCTCGTTACACACAGTGCTGGTTCGTTTTCTTCAAAGGCGCTCTCCCGCTGTGACACACAGATCGCTGTGTGTGACAGCGAGAGAGCGACAAATGAAGCGAGCAGGGAGCAGGAGCCGGCATCTGGCAGCTGCGGTAAGCTGTAACCAAGATAAACATCGGGTAACCAAGGTGGTTACCCGATATTTACCTTAGTTACCAGCCTCCGCAGCTCTCACGCTGCCTGTGCTGCCGGCTCCGGCTCTCTGCACATGTAGCTGCTGTATACATCGGGTTAATTAACCCGATGTGTACTGTAGCTAGGAGAGCAAGGAGCCAGCGCTAAGCAGTGTGCGCGGCTCCCTGCTCTCTGCACATGTAGCTGCATTACACATCGGGTTAATTAACCCTGATGTGTACTGTAGCTAGGAGAGCAAGGAAGCGGTGTGCGCTGGTAACTAATGTAAACATCGGGTAACCATACCCGATGTTTACCTTAGTTACCAGTGTCCGCAGCTTCCAGACGCCGGCCCCGTGCAAGCGCAGCGTCGCTTGCACGTCGCTGCTGGCTGGGGGCTGGTCACTGGTCGCTGGTGAGATCTGCCTGTTTGACAGCTCACCAGCGACCATGTAGCGATGCAGCAGCGATCCTGACCAGGTCAGATCGCTGGTCGGATCGCTGCTGCATCGCTAAAGTGTGAAGGTACCCTTACTTCGTTGTGTGTTGCAGTCCCTCTCCCTGAATCTTCTTGGAGATAAATTGTTTGTTATTTTCCCTGTGTGTCCTTTATCTCTTAGTGGGATTGACAAAGAGCTTATCCCATCCATTCCCTACCTAGGGCCCAGATCAAGGTCAGCCTAGAGTCAGGTATCCTGCTCGGCGCATAGGCGTGGAACCTATTTAGGGCAGTGAGGGAACCCAGGGCTCAGTGTTAGGCATGGTCAGGGGTCACCATCTCCCCCTTCCCTAGACACAGCATCTCCCTTCCCTGAGTATTTCCCCATACCTAGCGTGATAGGTAGGGTTGGGTTTCTATGTTCCCACCCAGCCATGTCAGTTTGATGGACTGGGTCCTCCAAATTAAGTATGCTCCAACTCTAATGAGTGGCCATCTTTAGCTAGTTCCTATTTATAGGAACAGAAAGCAGAGGAGGGATGGGGTGAGTGCCGAAACATAGTAGTATCCCAGTGGGGTTTATGGAGTTGTAATACAGCACCCATGTCTCTATAAGGATCCTCTACCTCCTTGTGCCTCCAATTTCATAGAGGGTTTGGTTTTTTTACCCGCTAAAAAGGGCAGTATTTGCCATTGTGCCCCCAGTAGGCTGATCATCCCTGTACTCACATGGACATATAATTATACTCCTTCGCATCCGGCGATTCACACAAGCAGGAGTTCAGGATGTCTAAGTCGGGCAAGCTGTGACAATCAATGGAGGACCAGGTTGGATGATCGCGCAGCAGAAAGTACTTCCACAGTAATCGGTCTTGTACCATTGACCGCCAGTATCGATTCGTCATTCCGAGGTTGCACAGGTCTTGAGGGGAGAGAAATGTCAGAAGGTACAACAGCATGTCAACCTAAAGAGACAAACACAGATTGCTTAGGAAGAGTTTGCAATTGTTCACCTACTGTTCAAGCACAGAAGAGCGCGGATTTCCATTACGTAGCAAGGGCAGTGTCACGAGTGACAGACAGTCATGTGGTTTCTGGCAATAGAAGGTCACAGCGTTTGGCTGCGCAGAATGCTCCCTGACTTTCTATTGTACCTGCTGTCACTATTCATTGTACTAGGTAAATTTCCTGCTAGGTTTTCATTTCTTCCTCTTCAGGACCCAGCGAAGCTCTCCTTCCATCCAGCTACTGATTAGCAGTATTCTCTATTTGCTTAAATACTTTTATCTTTCCTGGACTGGTGATACTAATTAGTTCATTCCAGCTCTGGTTGCAAGCAGGTGGCTTGTACTCATCTGCAGTATCATTGCTGAAACTTTGCTGAATTTGTACCTGTGTCATCTATAGATAAGTAGTTGATGTTTTTCCCCCTGTGTGTCCTCCTTGTGTCTTCTATAGTGTTTAGTAGGGTTGACTAAGAGCTCATCCCATCCGTTCCCTATTTAAAGTCCAGCACTAGGGATACCTAGGGTTAGGTATCCGGCTCGGCGCATAGGTGCGGAACCTATCTAGGGTGATGAGGGACCCCAGGGACCAGCGGTAGGTTTGGTCAGGGGTCACCATCTTCCCCATCCCTACACACAGGGTTTCCCATCTCTTTTGCTTGGTAATTCCCCGTGACAGGCAGACAGGGCACACCTATAGAGTAAGTAAAACAAGAAAGTCCAGCTCAGATGAGCAGTTGCTTCTTTATTTCTTGAGAATTTCAAGTACATCAAAATTTCCACAAGGAAACCGCTATAATGGCGTATGCATCAACGCGTTTCAACCCTTAATCATAATAAAGCAGCAACTGTTCATTGGATCTGGACTTTCCTGTTTTACTTGTCGGATTATCGGGCTGTGGCGGGGCCTTTTTCTGGGCTCTGAACAGAGAGTGGATACAGAAATAGTGAGCTGGATTTGGGTATGTTCACATGTGGCGGATACGTTGCAGATTTTTAGTAATCTGCAGATTTATTTTTTTTTTATAAATTTCAAAACATGTATAAATCCCAATTTTTTCTTTCACTTTTGAGTTTCCCTTGTCTGCCCCCCCTGCTGTTCTTGGTATAACCCAGTCTGCAATGACATCTTGTCTCAGGTGACTGTAGCAGCCAATGAGAGGATGCCGCAGTTACATAGAACATGACATCATCATCACAAGAGGCTGGGTTACACCAATGCCTCTAAATCCTCAGGGGAGCCGAGGAGGGTGATTTTTTTTTTTTTACATTTTGCATGCTGCTGTTTCTGGATGATTTGGTGCAGATTTTCTGCACAGTTGCTGTAGATTTCAATGCAAATCATATGCGACTGTAACGTGATTTGGCCATTTTTTTTCTTTAGCAAAATCCAAAGTTTTAAAATAGTTGGACAAATGTTTTTGGACTTTTCGGAGACGTCCCCTGATCCGGCACGGTCCGCGCCCCCCTGATCCGGCACGGTCCGCGTCCCCTGATCCGCCTCGGTCCGCGTCCCCTGATCCGCCTCGGTCCGCCTTGGTCCGCGTCCCCTGATCCGCCTCGGTCCGCGCCCCCATGATCCGCCTCGGTCCGCGTCCCCTGATCCGCCTCGGTCCGCGTCCCCTGATCCGCCTCGGTCCGCGTCCCCTGATCCGCCTCGGTCCGCGTCCCCTGATCCGCCTCGGTCCGCGTCCCCTGATCCGCCTCGGTCCGCGTCCCCTGATCCGCCTCGGTCCGCGTCCCCTGATCCGCCTCGGTCCGCGTCCCCTGATCCGCCTCGGTCCGCGTCCCCTGATCCGCCTCGGTCCGCGTCCCCTGATCCGCCTCGGTCCGCGCCCCCATGATCCGCCTCGGTCCGCGCCCCCTGATCCGCCTCGGTCCGCGTCCCCTGATCCGCCTCGGTCCGCGTCCCCTCGTCCGCGCCCCCTGATCCGCCTCGGTCCGCGTCCCCTGATCCGCCTCGGTCCGCGTCCCCTGATCCGCCTCGGTCCGCGTCCCCTGATCCGCCTCGGTCCGCGTCCCCTGATCCGCCTCGGTCCGCGTCCCCTGATCCGCCTCGGTCCGCGTCCCCTGATCCGCCTCGGTCCGCGTCCCCTGATCCGCCTCGGTCCGCGTCCCCTGATCCGCCTCGGTCCGCGTCCCCTGATCCGCCTCGGTCCGCGTCCCCTGATCTGGCACCCATGGCGGAGCAATCATATCCGAGTGTGTCCATTCATCTGAATGGGGTTTTTAGAAATCCACGCACTCTCCACCAAAACAAAGCCACATATAAGGCTGATTATGGGTCACAGTACCATATTACTCACCGGTAATGTGTCCAGCGGACTGTCCGCCTGCTCCAGACTATCACTCCCATCCTCCAGCGCGTCCCGACCCCTCACACTGTGCAGATAACGATCTCTCAGCTGTCTGAAGCCATTTATAACAGCAGCTTCAAACCGACTCCACTCCACGGTGGGCACAGCGCCCCCCTCTGCCATCCTGCTGCCCTGGTACTGTGCGGTCACACAATCACAGCTCGATCACATGAATGACTTCCTGATGTGGCTTCCAGCATCATCACTACAGTGTCACTGGCTGGAAACCTTCACTTCCTGGTCATGTGACCAGCCCCTAGCAACCCCACTTGTTTACATAGCAACGCAGCACCCAGCACATATAACAAGGATGGATTGTGGCAGCAAGCTGATCTGTGTTAACCCCTTAGTCCCCTGGACAATTTTCTATTTTAAAAATAAAGAAATAACCCGGAGGACAAGGAGTATAACATTCTAAAGTAGATTTATTTGCGTATCAAACGAACATTTTAATATATCTATGTGGCAAATAAATGTATACATTTTGTGTGAAACCGGACAAAAAATTGCTGTACAATTCTAAAATGCACACAACCTGCATTAAGACATTAACCCCTTCACACCCGGCCTATTTTCCATTTTTCGTTTTTTGTTTTTTTTTTTCCTCCCCTTTTTCCGAGAGCCGTATCTTTTTTATTTTTCGGTCAATCTTGCCATATGAGGGCTCGTTTTTTGCGGGACAAGTTGTACTTTTATATTAAACCATGAGTTTTACCATATAATGTACTGGAAAACTGCTAAAAAAATTCCAAGTACGGAACAATTGCAAAAAAGTATGATTGTATGATTGTTTTTGGGATATTTTATTCACCGTGTTCAATATATGGTAAAACTGATGTGTTGGTATGATTCCTTAGGTCGGTACGAGTTTGTAGACAACAAACATGAATAGGATTACCTTTATCTATTGGGTTAAAAAAAAATCATAAGCTTGTCGAAAAAAAGTGGCACACTTTTTGCGCCATTTTCCGCAACCTGTCGCATTCTCATTTTTCAGGATCTAGAGCTCAGTGATGGCTTATTTTTTTGCTGCTCAAGGTGACGTTTTTAACGGTACCATTTTTGCGCAGATGTTACGTTTTGATCGCCTGTTATTGCATTTTGCGCAAAATGTGTGGAGACCCAAAAACGTAATTTTGGCATATGGAATTTTTTTGACGCTACTCCGTTTACCGATCAGATTAATTGATTTTATATTTTGATAGATAAGGCAATTCTGAATGCGGCGATACCAAAGGTGTGTATATTTTTTATTTTTTAAAACCTTTAATTTTCAATGGGGCAAATTGGGGGGGTGATTTGAACTTTCAGGGTTTTTTTCATTTTTTTAAACTTTTTTTATTTTACTAGTCCTCCAAGGGGACTGAGGATCAGCAGTCTGATCTCTCATTCATTTCTTGTGTTCACAGCTTCACAGCTACACAACCAGAAATACCTCTTGTCACTGGAATCACTTGGCCATGTGAAACAGCAAGTGACTCATGATAGGTACAGGAGTCATCACATGACCCTGTGCTACCATGATAACCATCGGCTCACAGTAATCACGTCACAGCGTCGCTGATGGAAGATTTACAGCTAAGTGAAGATTTACAGCGGCGGGGATTTAAATCACGATATCACATTTTAACATTGCGATTTAAGGGGTTAACAGGCGCAGGTGGATAGCGGATCCACTTGTGCCTGTGAGGCACACATGTCAGCAGTTCAAATCAGCTGACATGTGTGCGGATCGCCGGCAGCTGCCCAATGTAGCCGCCGGTGATTACAACTATATAGGTTAGGACGTACCGTTACAGCCCGCGGTCGTTAAGGGATTAATGTATGATCATATATCAGGGTAAAAGGTAGGTAAATCGGTTTTGGCAAGAATTTAACAATTAAATGGACAGAAATGGTCCAAAGTAAACAAAGTCACTCTGTATCACATTCCCAAGAAAAGTGCAAGTGCATATGTTGAAATTTTTATAAGGACCACATCCAAACAATGTGATATAGTGACTTTGTTTACTTTGGACCATTTCTGTCCATTTGATTGTTAAATTTTTGACAAAACCTATTTACCTAACCTTTGCCTTGATATGTGATCATACATTAATGCCTTAATGCAGGTTATGTATTGTACAGCAATCTCTTCCTAGGTTTCTGGGAGAGATCCATCTTTGGCGACGAGGGCCTGGGGGCACGCACCCATGTGTAGTGCTGGCTCCGCTACATAGATGATGTTTTGTGGATCTGGCAGGGCACACTGGAGCAGCTTGAGGATTTCATACGGCAGTTGAACTCTAACCGATTGACATGTAAAATAAATAAGACCAATATAGACTTTTTGGACATTAACATAATGGTTGATGCTAACAACTTTGTTCAGATTGATGTGTTCCGCAAGAACACACCGGTCAATTCACTGCTGCATGCGGCCTCTGCCCATGACCCGTCGTGCCTTCGGGCTCTCCCTAACGGTTCGTTTCTAAGGATGATGCGAATCTGCTCCACCGACAAAATGTTAGAAACACAATTGGCCAACCTCAAGCAGCGTTTTTTTGATAGGAGGTACAGTAAATGGAGCATAAAGAGCGGGGAATGCAAAGGCAAAGGGCACACCGCGTAGCCAACTACTCAGGTATGAACCTAAACAGGATAAATACGACTCAGAAATTTGTTTTATTGGGACATATATCATGCCCCGACCCGCGAGTCTGACCCCTACTGGGCAGGGGGGTTGGCGCCCAGCACGTGGCTCCGTATGGTCTGCCCATCCCGCTGTCCTTCCTTCCATACAGGGTACTCACTCGGATCGCAGTCCTGGATCCTCCTCCAGCTTTCTGCCTGTGACCTGTTCTTCCAGAACCATGCGTGCACTGAGCATGTCTTCCAGGACCTTCCTTAGGCAATACCCACCGCATTCTGCAGTGATTTAAAAAGCCAGCACTCCTTAACCTGGAAGTGCTTCTCAGCCTATTGCAGAGAGGCACTGGATATATTAGGCATCCTTCCCCTTCTGGGAGGTGCCTGACAAATGTCTTCCTGTCCATTAGTGTGGTGTTCCTTCTGTCAGGTCCCTGTTCCCTGCCCTTGTTTTCTTTCCATTTCAGCTGCTCAGTCCTTGTTTGGTATTTCAGCGCACAGAGTCCACACCGGATTACTTGTGACAACTCCGCCTCAGTTTACCAATCCAGATCAAGCACCACCTGTGGAGGTCAGTACCAAGTCTTCAGGTGTCTATGTCCTCAGGCTACGGGACCAAGACCTGGCTTGGTGATACCATCTACCTTCACTTTGGTCTGGACTCCGCTGATGCTCAGAATGTACCTGCTGTGTTCTACTACTCAGCCATACCTTTGGGTAACTGGACTTCTCTGGTGCTAGTCACACGTGACCTCTGGGCTCTATTCTAGGATGTCTGGTATATGGCGATGGTCGAGTTTTGACCAATAAAGCTCTCCATTTCCTCAAGCTTTGTCCTAGTCTATTCTTGGGGTCAGCTGCCACAGTCCTCTGTAGCCCTGTGGGTTCACTAACGTGCTCCCTGTGGGTAACACAACAACATACAACCATGAATGGGAGGCTATTGAGTCTGTCCTAAAGAAACATTGGTTGATATTAAAAACTGAACAGCCCTCTGCATGTTTTTTTTCGGATGCCCCTCTCATGACAGCAAGGAGGTCTAGAAATTTAAAGATATCCTAGTGCACAATCACTATATGCCTAGGATCAGTAATCCATTTGGATCTAGGGGCCCTACCATGGGATGTTACCCATGCGGCCATTGCTTAGTATGCGCAAATATCTCCCGCTGCACCACCTTTTTGTTGTATAATGGTGACAAAAAATATGATGTAAGACATTATATTTCATGTGGTACAACTATGTGGGCCTCAAATCCCGTGAGTTCTGCATTAGGGTCAGGGAGCACGCTGGGGATATAGAAGCGGCCCGGACCATGGATGACATCACCCTGCTAAAAACACTACCTAGACACTTCTAAACTCCATCATGAATGTAATTCTAGAGCATACCTCCCAAATGTCCCAGATTCAGCAGCACTGTCCCGATTTGAGGGCTCTATCCCGCAGTTCCATTGCTGACAGCTGTTGTCCTGGCTCCTCCCCTCAGTGCAGTGAATAAATTAACTCCGTTTAGTGCATAAATTAAGTTCTCATCTGCTCTGATTTACCAGGGTGGCCGAGACTCAAACTTGTTGTCCATAGGCAGGAGCTCCACCATTGAGCCACTGCCACTATTGAAAGACATAGTACATAAGGATAAGGCTGCACATCAAAGTTAGATAATAGTATAATGCTATAAGCATACCGAAAAACATTGAAGCATACAATGAAAAATGCCACTTGCTAACTTGAAAGTGTGAATAATGAAATGCATACCTGCCATGAATATTAGGAAAAAGGAGATATTTAGCAATCGCATTGATCAATGTAACTGAGCCCCAAAACCTCGTCAAGGTATATCTCTATATTGGGGTCCCTAGATCTATGACCCTAACTGTGTGTCATCTCATTGCAATTAAAAACTGCTGTGTGTGGAGAGGGGTAACCAAGGACTTTCTTATATAGGAGATGGAAAAAAACATGGTCATTTTTAATTGCAATGAGATGACACACAGTTAGGGTCATAGAGCTAGGGACCCCAATATAGAGATATACCTTGACGAGGTTTTGGGGCTCAGTTACATTGACCAATGCGATTGCTAAATATCTCCTTTTTCCTAATATTCATGGCAGGTATGCATTTCATTATTCACACTTTCAAGTTAGCAAGTGGCATTTTTCATTGTATGCTTCAATGTTTTTCGGTATGCTTATAACATTATACTATTACACAGCACAACAAATAAACACTTTTTGTCTGCTACTTGGCAAAAACCATGTGTGCTATACTAAATCGAATGCGCTGAATCCAAATCTGAAGTTAGTTTTTTTGTAGCACGTCAGGATATTAAGTTATTCCAATTTTTGTGAAAATTAAAATAAGCAATTAATAAAGATACAGAATCGTTATGTCCCACAGTTTTACAACATGTATTATCATTTTTATTGAAAAAGAAGTATAGGTAAATAAACCAAAAAACTTAAAAATCACTTATAGTAGCTTAAGAAATCGCCTTGAACTCAGCAGAGTACTTTTAAAAGTGCGTCAGGCACTTGCTTTTGCGCTTGTGAGTGGTCCTAGTGGCCCGTTGCAAAAACCAGCAGTAATCGCCCATCATGTTGGGGTTAAAGCGACCTGGGTATCTTTTTTCCATAGTAGAAATGTCCTGGTGGAATCTCTCACCATGTTCGTCACTGACATTACCCATATTTGGAGGAAAGAAGTCAAGATGTGAATGTAGGAAATGCATTTTCAATGACATTCGGGCACCATGCATTTCGTATGCTTGAAGCATATTGTCTATTAGTTCAGCATAGTTTTCTGCTCTTTCGTTTCCAAGGAAGTTTTGAACTACTAATATAAATGCATCCCATGCAGTTAGTTCAAGTGGGGTGAGTTCTTTCTTGAAGATTTCATCATGGATTAGTTGGTGGATTTCAGGACCAATAAAGATTCCTGCTTTGAGTTTGGCCTCAGTTTTCAATGCACTAAACTTTTCCTTCAGATACTTAAATCCATTCCCTTGACGATCCATTGCTACTACAAAATTTTTCATTAGTCCTAGTTTAATGTGAAGAGGTGGAAGATAAACTTTAAGTGGATCGACAAGTGATTCGTGTTGAACATTGTGCTTACCAATCTTATGTTCATCTCTATTGGGCCACCGTTTAATTTTATAATGGTTGTTGTCATCTCGACTGTTCCATAAGCACAGAAAGCACATATGCTTAGTGTAACCTAACTGCAAACCAAGGACTAGTGCAACAACTTTGAGGTCAGCACAAATGTTCCATTGATGTTCTGAATATTTAATCAATTTCAGAATGATCTGCATAGAAGCATAGGTCTCTTTCATTCCAACCGCATGTGCAATGCCTTCAACAATGCCTGAATAGGCGTATGGCCTTTTCTAAGTATAACTCAAAATCTGGACATGCTGTGCAAATTCTGAGTTCATATTTGGAATCAGCATGTTCAAATTAGTAAAGAACACATGTTTTACCCTCAGTAGCAAAATCATTGTTGTGCTGTGTTATCTAACTTTGATGTGCAGCCTTATCCTTATGTACTATGTATTTTTTTGGCTTGCACTCAGAATATATATTAGTGCTCACTTCAGTTATCCTATTTAGCACTATTGAAAGACAGGCAGAGAAACCACACACACAGACAGACAGACAGACAGACAGAGAAACCAGAAGCAGATTATTCACACAGACAGATAGATAGAGGGATAGATAGATAGATAGATAGACACTAGATAGATAGATAGATAGATAGTGGGATAGATAGATAGATAGATACATGATAGATAAATAGATAGATAGACAGATAGATAGAGGGACAGATAGATGGATAGATAGATACATGCTTGATGATAGATAAATAGGTAGATAGATAGATAGATAGATAGATATAAAGATACTGCATCTCTTTGTAGGTGAAGGAAACAATCAGATTATTTTGTTATAAAACTACTATAAAGAAATGAGAAAAAAATACATATACTGTATATAAATTTTTTCTCTTTAGTTTCACCCCCCTTGTATTCAAACCAGCAACTTTCAACCATGTGTCCAGCAGCCCTCCGAGCTGTTGAGCCCCTTGGAATGATGATGTCTGAGTGAGGATTTTATATAGATGAACCTACAATGCTTTCTCTGACAGAGCAGATTACACAGGACATAGAGCTCCATTGTACAGAGCAGCATCTCTGTGTCCTGTGTTCTAGAGGGAGAGGAAAAGAGATTTTTTTTTCTTCTAATACAATTATTAAAATTATATATAAAAAAATAGAATATTGTAATTTGTATTGCCCAAATAATAAACATCACAAATCAGCAAATAACATAGACATATTTGGTGTTCCTGTAATCGTAACGACCCACACAACACAGTGATGAGATTATTTATGGGGATTGGTAAGTGGTGTAAAGAATAGCGCAATTTATAATTTTTCTTTATCAAAACCAATAAAAAATGTAATAAAAATGTATCGCTGAGGCCATGTTCACATATAGTGTAAATGCTCCGTTTTTTCTACAAGCGTTCGTACCATGAGCACAATAATAATCTTTGATTATTCCGTGTCTGCGGTATTTTTTTATGCATTGTCCCACTTATTTGATACATGTTTGGTGCAGATGTGAATCCTGAAGCTTATAAAGAAAAAAAAACACCAAAACTGCAGAGTTCAGCGGCGTCTTTAGACATAAAAGGGGCGGAGATTTCATGACGTCTCATCTTTGCTTGGACAATTAGTCCATGTTCACATGTAGTGTAAAAGCTGCATTTTTTTTTTTGCTGTTTTTTTGCACATTTATAGTACTCTGCTGTTTAATTGTCCAAACAAAGTGGATGTGATTCCATGAGAAGACGCCGCTGAACTCTGCAATTTTGATGCTTTTTTTCTCTAGAGGTTAATAATATGCATGAAAAAGACTTTTCTGTACTATAAAAATGCAGATTCACATCTGAATCAAAAACACATTAAATAATGGAGAAAAGGCATAAAAAAATGCGGCAAAAATCGACTGTGTAGTTTGGTGCAGACAGTGGCAGAAACAAAAAGCACAGAATTTATGCAACGAGTGAATATGGCCTTATAGGCACAAATAAGCAACACGTCATATAGTGATGTATATAAGTATAAGAAAATTCTGATTGCTATGACTATGAATGAACAGTCCGGGGCATCTGCTGAATGATACTTACTGCCAAATGGGTGTGGCTAGGGGCGTGGTCAAAATTTGCCCTCTTTCCTTTCTTCAAAAGTTGGGAGGTATGCTAAAATGGATCTGTGATCCATAATGTGGTGTGACCTTCTGGTCCCAGATTGCGCTGAGATCACATCAGGCCATGACACACTCGTGACATCTCACGAAAGTGAACAGAATCGCTCAACTGCCGCCAGGGTACACTGTCAATCAAGCTAAAGGGGGTGTGGCCTGTTGGGTGTGGGGCTCTTTAGTGCACTGAGCCTTTGGCCAAGACTGCACCCAGGAGCCCTCATTTACATATACAGTCTTTACTATGTCAGTAGTTTAAAAAAAAAAATAAAAATTGGTACAATATAATAATACAATTGGAACATACATAATATGTTCTGAACCTGTTTATTGCATTTTTTAACATTTGTTTTTTGCTTTATAACATTTCCTGTAGAGATCAGACAATTTTATATTATGTACAGATCAGACTTCAATCTCTAATGGGGTGTTAAGGGGTTAAACAGGCAGTTCTGATGACATCATAGACATAAGATGACATCACAATGGTATAGAATGTGCAGAATACTAGACCTGAGCCATGTGGTGTCATTAGAGTGTGACAGCCGGAAGGAAACAAGTCCAGGTAGGAGGCTCCTCACCCAGGATCTCATCCATACATTGTGTAGTGGGGGGTTAGTGGGGGCACAGAACGCATCAATTACCCAAATCTCTGTATGGGGAGTTCTCTGCTGGAATTGTCATGATGATTCTGTAATGGAGACGTCAGAGAAATCTTCAGACCTGATTGTATGTAACATATGTACATCTGGTGCTCTGCTATGTCGGTGTAACCCCGGCCGTACAGGGGTCACCCCATCTGCACAAGCCCTCCAGAAATGAGGACTTGCCGCTCACATGTTACAGGTCTGAGAAACCCTTAGTAATCGGTTATTATTCCACCGATAACAATCATAGGCTCTAATAAAAGCATATAGCCCGGGCTGCTCTGATGGGAAACCTCCATTTTTGGTATTTGGCCATTAATGTTATCAAAACAGCATTTTCATAACAAATTTAATTGTAAAATGCTATTGTTCTCTGGTTTCAGCTGTCTTGGTCTTGGATCAGGGGATGACCTGGAACCTGCAGGTTATTGTAGTCAGGAATGGCAGAATGGAGTCTTGTGTTTCCCTTTAGTGCATAGAGCAGCCGGTGATAGGGATTAAAATAAAAGGGGCGAAATGTTACAAGTGACCGTCATTATAAGTTTTATTTCATAAATCCATACATCACAGGAAAATAAGCAACTTTGTAATAATTTGTAGAGGAATCTGCTGTTTTCTTCTGGATTCATCTTCACTCTCACATTCATGAGTAAAATCTGTATTTACTGAGTATACATATTCCCATTACTGAGATAGGACATGACAGTTGGTGCTCACAAAGTTCTATGAAGAGAAGAGGGGAGGAGCAAATGTCAGGGGGAGGAGCTAGAGGCAGAGGGAGGAGCTAGAGTGAGAGAGAGGAGCTAGAGGCAGAGGGAGGAGCTAGAGGCAGAGAGAAAAGCTAGAGGCAGCGGGAGGAGCTAGAGGCAGAGGGAGGAGCTAGAGACAGAGGGAGGAACTAGAGGCAGCAGGAGGAGCTAGAGGCAGAGGGAGGAGCTAGAGTGAGAGAGAGGAGCTAGAGGCAGAGGGAGGAGCTAGAGTGAGAGGGAGGAGCTAGAGGCAGAGAGAGGAGCAAGAGGCAGAGGGAGGAGCTAGAGTGAGAGAGAGGAGCTAGAGGCAGAGAGAGGAGCTAGAGGCAGAAGGAGGAGCAAGAAGAATGGGGGGAAAGCTAGAGACAAAGGTAGGAGATGGAGTCAGAGGGTGGAGCTAGAGACAGGGGGAGAAGCTAGAGGCAGGCTTAGACATGTTGCTAGTTGTCCTGAATCCCAGTTACAGTTCTCCATACAACTTTATGAGCACCAATGAAATGAGAATTTTAAGAATAAAAATTTACTTCTAGAGATAATTATATTCCCTAATAAAATACTGTATATTACAAAGTTTTTAATTTTCACACATTTTATGGGGAAAAAAAACTTCTTAAACATTTTGGTTTTGACTGCATCATGACTCAGTTGTAAGTGTTGTTGGGGTTATTTGTAGCCCATGATTTTTTTTATTAATGTAATTTTTCCTTGATGTTCAAAACATAATACATAAAACAGCAGTGGAATCACAGAGCATATGACATCATAGATCACGTGACATCACAGAGCATGTGACATCACAGATCAAATGACATGAAATGACATCACAATTGGTCCAGAATCTCTAAGATTCTAATCCTGACCCATTTTGTGTCACTAGAGCTCGTCAGCTTGAAGAAGACAAGTCCAGGTATGAGGCTCCTCACTTATCACTGAGGCCACATTCACACATTGTGTATCTGGGGGGAGATTGCGGTGAAGTTCAGAACTGCACCATTTACCCCTAAATAATCTCAGCCCCCCCTGTGTGACATGTTCTCTTATAATAATAATGATGTAGTTCTCTTCTTGGTGTTGATGATAGGTTTGCGTCTCACCGGATGAGGTGGATATCTCAAGCCCTTGGGTCAGATGAGCAGTTGTCTTCATCATGGACAGATGAGGCTGGTGCCGCAGACTGGTCAAGAAGGAACAACGGAGACTGTAGTGACCGGACGACCACAGGAGGAGAAGAACTGGAGCCACAGGACATGATCAGCAGAATCGAGGCAACGTGATAAATGTGCAATCCAGAAGGGAGCGAGGAAGACTCCGCCATGAGGAGCCAGTGTAGCCGGGCCGAGATACACCAGCGAGTCTACAGCCGGACTGGACCAGCGATGGAGAAAGTGCAAAGTGGAACAGCAGAGCTGACTCACCGATATAGCAGAGCTGACTCACCGATATAGCAGAGCTGACTCACCGATATAGCAGAGCTGACTCACCGATATAGCAGAGCTGACTCACCGATATAGCAGAGCTGACTCACCGATATAGCAGAGCTGACTCACCGATATAGCAGAGCTGACTCAATAATATAGCAGAGCTGACTCAATAATATAGCAGAGCTGACTCACCGATATAGCAGAGCTGACTCACCGATATAGCAGAGCTGACTCACCGATATAGCAGAGCTGACTCACCGATATAGCAGAGTTGACTCAACAATATAGCAGAGCTGACTCACCGATATAGCAGAGCTGAATATTTCACAAGGTCCATGGATGATTCTGCCTTAGCAGATCTATAAGAACAGAGAAAGTAATGTCAGGAGGAAAAAGACCAGCGCTGGAGCCAGGACAGGTGAGAAACAATAGCTACTATAGTCACTATTATATCTACTTACTCTGTATTATATATGTAGTGTCTGTAAACATTTCTATAAATAATGTGTGTATATTCCTGTTATGTGCTAATGTGTAAGATGCGAGGAGTGTGTAACTTATGTGTATATATGTTCACTTTGTGTATATATTGTGTGGGCATGTATATATGTAATGTGTGTTTGTAAATATACAAGTCTGTACATATGATATACATGTCTCTGAATATATATTTTTCTATATATAATGCACGTGTCTGTGTATATATAATGTATATGTGTCCATATATAAAATGTATATGTTTCTGTATATATAATATACAATACCTGTTCATTTATAATGTATATTTTTCTTTATATTTAATGTACATATCTATATATAATACATTTGTCTGTATATGTAATGTATACTTCTCTGTACACATAGTGTGCATATATCTGTATATATAATGCTTATGTGTCTGTATATATAATGTATAGTTTTCTTTATATATAATGTGCATGTGTCTGTTTATAATGTATGTATTTGAATATTTAATGTATGTGTCTGTATATATAATGTACATGTGTCTGTGTATATATAATGTAATGTGTTTATGTATATATAATGTAATATGGTAATATGTGTGTATATATAATGTATATATGTCTGTATATAATGTATATGTGTCTCTATATATAATATACGTGTGTCTGTGTATATATAATGTACGTGTGTCAGTATATATAATGTACGTGTGTCTGTATATATAATGTATATATGTCAGTATATAATGTATGTGTCTGTATATATAATGTACGTGTGGCTGTATATATAATGTATATGTGTCTGTATATATATATATATATATATATATATATATATATATGTAGAGGTGTTGCCTCTATGAACAGTTAAGCACACTATGACTTTAGGAGACGGTGCTCCCCTGTGTGCTGTGATTTGTGGACTAGTCGGCAGAGTCGGTGCTCCTTCTCTGAACTGTGTAGTTGGACTAACTTTGTCTAAAAAGTGCGGGAAAGGACAAAAAGCAGAAGAGCTTTGGGCGGAAACAGGAGAAGTGTCAGAGAACGGTGGTGAGGAGAGACGGTGCCAGCTGCGAGAGAGACTGTGACCCGGACCGTGAGACAGCCCCGGTAGCCACTGAGCGAGGAACAGACTAAGAAGCTGGGAAGAGACGTCATCCTGAAAAGTCAAGTTACCCCAAGTCTATGCAAGAAGAGAGGAGATCTCCCTGCCCTGCACAAAAAAGATTATTTCTCTATATATGTAATTTATGTGTCTGTATATCAGGTATATTTATCTGTATATAATGTACGTATATCTGTATATATAATGAATATGTGTCTATAATGTACATATGTCTGTATGTATAGTGTATATATGTCTGTATATATAATGTATATGTGTCTATATATAATGTATATACTATATGTCTGTATATATAATGTACATATGTCTGTATATATAAGTAGCGGTGTTGCCCCTATGAACGGTTAAGCACGCTATGACTTTAAGATACTGTGCTCCCTGTGTGCTGTGTTTTGTGGACTCCCCTCTGAACTGTTTAGCTGGACTAACCCTGCCCAAAAAATACTGGAAGAAGAGGAAGAGCAGAAGAGCTTAGGACGGGAACAGGAGAAGTCGGGTCACCTAAGAAAAGAGAGAAGACGCTGCCTGAGAAGTGTCCAGGAATGGCGGAAGGGAGAAAAGCACGGTGCCGGACTACGAGAGAGACTGGGAGCCGGACCATAGCAGAGCCCTGGTGGCCACCAAGCAAGTACTGGACTGGGAAGCTGAGATATAATGTACATGTGTCTGTATATATAATGTATTATTTATTATTATTATTTATTATTATAGCGCCATTTATTCCATGGCGCTTTACAAGTGAGAGAGGGTATACGTACAACAATCATTAACAGTACAAGACAGACTGGTATAGGAGGAGAGAGGACCCTGCCCGCGAGGGCTCACAGTCTACAGGGAATGGGTGATGGTACAATAGGTGAGGACAGAGCTGGTTGTGCAGTGGTCTACTGGACTGAGGGCTATTGTAAGTTGTACGCTTGTTGGAAGAGGTGGGTCTTGAGGTTCCTCTTGAAGCTTTCCACGGTAGTGGAGAGTCTGATGTGCTGAGGTAGAGCGTTCCAGAGTATGGGGGATGCACGGGAGAAATCTTGTACACGATTGTGGGAAGAGGGGATAAGAGAGGAGCAGAGAAGGAGATCTTGTGAGGATCTAAGGTTGCGTGCAGGTAGGTACCGGGAGACTAGGTCACAGATGTAGGGAGGAGACAGGTTGTGCATGGCTTTGTATGTCATGGTTAATGTTTTGAACTGGAGTCGTTGGGCGATGGGAAGCCAGTGAAGGGATTGCCAGAGTGGCAAGGCTGGGGAGTAGCGAGGGGAGAGGTGGATTAAGCGGGCTGCAGAGTTTAGGATAGATTGGAGGGGTGCAAGAGTGTTGGAAGGTAGGCCAGAGAGCAGGAAGTTGCAGTAGTCGATGCGGGCATGCACTAATGTTTTTGCAGATTCTTGGTTAAGGAAAGCACGGATCCGGGAGATATTTTTGAGTTGTAATCGGCATGAGTTGAAGAGGGCTTGGATGTGTGGCTTGAAGGATAGAGCAGAGTCGAGGGTCACTCCAAGGCAACGAGCTTGTGAGACTGGGGTGAGTGAGCAACCATCAAGTTTGATGGAAAGGCTTGTTGGAGGAGATGAGTGAGGAGGAGGAAAGACAATAAACTCTGTTTTGTCCATGTTAAGTTTTAGGAATCGTGCAGAGAAGAAGGATGAAATAGCAGACAAACATTGTGGTATTTTGGTTAGTAGAGAGGTAATGTCAGGTCCAGAGAGGTAGATCTGTGTGTCATCGGCATAGAGATGATACTGGAAGCCGTGGGACTCTATGAGCTGTCCCAGGCTGAAGGTGTAGATGGAGAACAGCAGGGGTCCAAGAACTGAGCCTTGAGGGACACCGACAGATAGGGGGTGAGATGAGGAAGTGGTGTGAGAATGGGAGACGCTGAAAGTTCGGTCGGTTAGGTATGAGGAGATCCAAGATAGGGTCAAGTCTGTGATGCCCAGAGATGAGAGAATCTGTAGTAGGAGGGAATGGTCTACTGTGTCGAAGGCAGAGGACAGGTCCAGGAGGAGGAGGATAGAGTAGTGTCGCTTGGCTTTGGCGGTTAGTAGATCATTAGTGACTTTGGTTAGGGCAGTTTCGGTAGAATGATGTGGTCGGAAGCCAGATTGAAGCCGGTCAAAGAGGGAGCAGGAGGAGAGGTATGAGGACAATTCAAGATGGACATGCTGTTCCAGTAGTTTTGAGGCGTAGGGGAGAAGGGATATGGGGCGATAGTTTGACACAGAGGATGGGTCAAGGGAGGGCTTTTTGAGGATGGGTGTAATAGAGGCATGTTTAAAGCATGAAGGGAATACACCACTTGTTAGTGATAGGTTGAAGAGATGGGTTAGGGCTGGGATGAGGACTGCGGTGATGTTGGGGATGAGGTGCGATGGGAGCGGGTCCAGTGCACAGGTGGTTAGATGTGATCTTGAGAGTAGAGTGGAGAGATTGTTTTCTGTCATGGTGGAGAAGCTGGATTTGGAGGAAGAGGGATGAGTAGCTATGATGAGGGGCTGTGGGGATTGTGGGCCGAAGCTTGCTCTGATGTTGTCAATCTTCCGCTTGAAGAAAGAGGCAAAGTCTTCAGCTGAGAGGAGAGGAGAGGGAGGTGGTGCCGGAGGACGGAGGATGTAATGTATATTTGTCTGTATATATAATGTATATGTGACTGTTATATAATGTACATGTGTCTGTATATATAATGTATATATGTCTGTATTTATAAATCTATGTGTCTGTATACAATGTGCATGTGTCTGTATTTATAATGTATATGTTTCTGTATATTTGTCTGTATATATAATGTATATGTGAGTGTATATAAAGTACATGTGTCTGTATATATAATGTATCTGTATATAATGTATATGTGTCTGTGTATATATAATGTACATGTTTCTCTATATAATGTGCATGCGTCTTTTTGTATATGTTTCTGTATTTTTGTCTGTATATATAATGTATATGTGACTGTATATAATGTACATGTGTGTGTGTGTGTGTGCGTGTGTATATAATTTAAGTATCTATATATAATGTACATGTCTGTAAATAAAATATACCTGTATATAATGTATATGTGTCTGTATTTATAATGTATATGTTTCTGCATGTTTGTCTGTATATATAATGTATCTGTATATAATATATATGTGTCTGTATATATAATGTTTTTGTGTCTGTATATATAATGTATATGTGTCTGTATATATAATGTGTATGTGTCTGTATATATAATGTATATATGTCAGTATATATAATGTATGTGTATCTGTATATATAATGTATATATGTCAGTATATAATGTATGTGTCTGTATATATAATGTACGTGTGTCTGTATATAAAATGTATATAACTGTATATATATATATATATATATATATATATATATGTAGTGGCGTCACCCCTATGAACGGTTAAGTACACTATGACTTTAGGAGACGGTGCTCCCCTGTGTGCTGTGATTTGTGGACTAGTCGGCAGAGTCGGTGCTCCTCTCTGAACTGTGTAGTTGGACTAACTTTGTCTAAAGTGCGGGAAAGGACAAAAAGCAGGAGAAGAGCTTTGGGCGGAAACAGGAGAAGTGTCCGAGAACGGTGGTGAGGAGAGACGGTGCCGGCTGCGAGAGAGACTGTGACCCAGACCGTGAGACAGCCCCGGTAGCCACTGAGCGAGGAACAGACTTAGGGGCACTTTGCACACTGCGACATCGCAGGTGCGATGTCGGTGGGGTCAAATTGAAAATGACGCACTTCCGGCATCGCATGCGACATCGCAGTGTGTAAAGGCTGGATGATACGATTAACGAGCGCAAAAGCGTCGTAATCGTATCATCGGTATAGCGTCGGCGTAATTCATAATTACGCTGACGCAATGGTCCGATGTTGTTCCTCGCTCCTGCGGCAGCACACATCGCTGTGTGTGAAGTCGCAGGAGCGAGGAACGTCTCCTACCGGCCTCACTGCGGCTTCCGTAGGATATGCGGAAGGAAGGAGGTGGGCAGGATGTTTACATCCTGCTCATCTCCGCCCCTCCGCTCTGATTGGCCGCCTGCCGTGTGACGTCGCAGTGACGCCGCACGACCCGCCCCCTTAACAAGGAGGCGGGTCGCCGGCCACAGGGACGTCGCACGGCAGGTGAGTGTGTGTGTGAAGCTGGCGTAGCGATAACTTTCGCTACGCCAGCTATCACCACATATCGCTGCTGCGACGGGGGCGGGCACTATCGCACTCGGCATCGCAGCATCGGCCTGCGATGTCGTAGTGTGCAAAGCCCGCCTAAGAAGCTGGGAAGAGACGTCATCCTGAAAAGTCAAGTTACTCCGAGTCTATGCAAGAAGAGAGCAGATCTCCCTGCCCTGCACAAAAAAGATTATTTCTCTATATATGTAATTTATGTGTCTGTATATAAGGTATATTTATCTGTATATAATGTACGTATATCTGTATATATAATGAATATGTGTCTATAATGTACATATGTCTGTATGTATAATGTATATATGTCTGTATATATAATGTATATATGTCTGTATATATAATGTATATGTGTCTATATATAATGTATATACTATATGTCTGTATATATAATGTACATACGTCTGTATATATAAGTAGCGGTGTTGCCCCTACGAACGGTTAAGCACGCTATGACTTTAAGATACTGTGCTCCCCTGTGTGCTGTGCTTTGTGGACTCCCCTCTGAACTGTGTAGTTGGACTAACCCTGCCCAAAAAATACTGGAAGAAGAGAAAGAGCAGAAGAGCTTAGGACGGGAACAGGAGAAGTCGGGTCGCCTGAGAAAAGAGAGAAGACGCTGCCTGAGAAGTGTCCGGGAATGGCGGAAGGGAGAAAAGCACGGTGCCGGACTACGAGAGAGACTGCGAGCCGGACCATAGCAGAGCCCTGGTGGCCACCAAGCAAGTACTGGACTGGGAAGCTGAGATATAATGTACATATGTCTGTATATATAATGTATATTTGTCTATATATATAATGTATATGTGACTGTTATATAATGTACATGTGTCTGTAAATAAAATATACCTGTATATAATGTATATGTGTCTGTATTTATAATGTATATGTTTCTGCATGTTTGTCTGTATATATAATGTATCTGTATATAATATATATGTGTCTGTATATATAATGTTTTTGTGTCTGTATATATAATGTATATGTGTCTGTATATATAATGTATATGTGTCTGTATATATAATGTATATATGTCAGTATATATAATGTATGTGTATCTGTATATATAATGTATATATGTCAGTATATAATGTATGTGTCTATATATATAATGTACGTATATCTGTATATATAATGAATATGTGTCTATAATGTACATATGTCTGTATGTATAATGTATATATGTCTGTATATATAATGTATATGTGTCTATATATAATGTATATACTATATGTCTGTATATATAATGTACATATGTCTGTATATATAAGTAGCGGTGTTGCCCCTATGAACGGTTAAGCACGCTATGACTTTAAGATACTGTGCTCCCTGTGTGCTGTGTTTTGTGGACTCCCCTCTGAACTGTGTAGTTGGACTAACCCTGCCCAAAAAATACTGGAAGAAGAGAAAGAGCAGAAGAGCTTAGGACGGGAACAGGAGAAGTCGGGTCACCTAAGAAAAGAGAGAAGACGCTGCCTGAGAAGTGTCCGGGAATGGCGGAAGGGAGAAAAGCACGGTGCCGGACTACAAGAGAGACTGCGAGCCGGACCATAGCAGAGCCCTGGTGGCCACCAAGCAAGTACTGGACTGGGAAGCTGAGATATAATGTACATGTGTCTGTATATATAATGTATATTTGTCTGTATATATAATGTATATGTGACTGTTATATAATGTACATGTGTCTGTATATAATGTGCATGTGTCTGTATATATAATGCATATGTGACTGTATATAATGTACATGTGTCTGTATATAATATGCATGTGTCTGTATATATAATGTATATTTGTCTGTATATATAATGTATATGTGACTGTTATATAATGTACATGTGTCTGTATATATAATGTATATATGTCTGTATTTATCAATCTATGTGTCTGTATATAATGTGCATGTGTCTGTATATATAATGTATATGTGACTGTTATATAATGTACATGTGTCTGTATATATAATGTATATATGTCTGTATTTATAAATCTATGTGTCTGTATATAATGTGCATGTGTCTGTATTTATAATGTATATGTTTCTGTATATTTGTCTGTATATATAATGTATATGTGAGTGTATATAAAGTACATGTGTCTGTATATATAATGTATCTGTATATAATGTATATGTGTCTGTGTATATATAATGTACATGTTTCTCTATATAATGTGCATGCGTCTTTTTGTATATGTTTCTGTATTTTTGTCTGTATATATAATGTATATGTGACTGTATATAATGTACATGTGTGTGTGTATATATAATGTAAGTATCTATATATAATGTACATGTGTCTGTAAATATAATGTACCTGTATATAATGTATATGTGTCTGTATTTATAATGTATATGTTTCTGCATGTTTGTCTGTATATATAATGTATCTGTATATATAATGTTTATGTGTCTGTATATATAATGTATATGTGTCTGTATATATAATGTATATGTGTCTGTATATATAATGTATATGTGTCTGTATATATAATGTATCTGTATATAATGTGTCTGTGTATATATAATGTACATGTTTCTCTATATAATGTGCATGTGTCTATTTGTATATGTTTCTGTATTTTTGTCTGTAAATATAATGTATATGTGACTGTATATAATGTACATGTGTGTGTGTATATATAATGTATCTGTATATAATGTATGTGTCTGTATTTATAATGTATATGTTTCTGCATGTTTGTCTATATATAATATATATGTGTCTGTATATATAATGTTTATGTGTTTGTATATATAATGTTTATTTGTCTGTATATAGAATGTATATGTGTCTGTATATATAATGTATATGTGTCTGTATATATAGTGTACATGTGACTGTATATATAATGTATATGTGACTGTATAAAATGTACATGTGTGTGTGTATATATAATGTATCTGTATATAATGTATATGTGTCTGTATTTATAATGTATATGTTTCTGCATGTTTGTCTGTATATAATAGATATATGTGTCTGTATATATAATGTTTATGTGTCTGTATATATAATGTTTATGTGTCTGTATATATAATGTATATGTGTCTGCATATATAATGTACAGTCAGGGCCAGAAATATTTGGACAGTGACACAAGTTTTGTTATTTTAGCTGTTTACAAAAACATGTTCAGAAATACAATTCTATATATAATATGGGCTGAAAGTGCACACTCCCAGCTGCAATATGAGAGTTTTCACATCCAAATCGGAGAAAGGGTTTAGGAATCATAGCTCTGTGATGCATAGCCTCCTCTTTTTCAAGGGACCAAAAGTAATTGGACAAGGGACTCTAAGGGCTGCAATTAACTCTGAAGGCGTCTCCCTCGTTAACCTGTAATCAATGAAGTAGTTTAAAGGTCTGGGGTTGATTACAGGTGTGTGGTTTTGCATTTGGAAACTGTTGCTGTGACCAGACAACATGCGGTCTAAGGAACTCTCAATTGAGGTGAAGCAGAACATCCTGAGGCTGAAAAAAAAGAAAAAATCCATCAGAGAGATAGCAGACATGCTTGGAGTAGCAAAATCAACAGTCGGGTACATTCTGAGAAAAAAGCAATTGACTGGTGAGCTTGGGAACTCAAAAAGGCCTGGGCGTCCACGGATGACAACAGTGGTGGATGATCGCCGCATACTTTCTTTGGTGAAGAAGAACCCGTTCACAACATCAACTGAAGTCCAGAACACTCTCAGTGAAGTAGGTGTATCTGTCTCTAAGTCAACAGTAAAGAGAAGACTCCATGAAAGTAAATACAAAGGGTTCACATCTAGATGCAAACCATTCATCAATTCCAAAAATAGACAGGCCAGAGTTAAATTTGCTGAAAAACACCTCATGAAGCCAGCTCAGTTCTGGAAAAGTATTCTATGGACAGATGAGACAAAGATCAACCTGTACCAGAATGATGGGAAGAAAAAAGTTTGGAGAAGAAAGGGAACGGCACATGATCTAAGGCACACCACATCCTCTGTAAAACATGGTGGAGGCAACGTGATGGCATGGGCATGCATGGCTTTCAATGGCACTGGGTCACTTGTGTTTATTGATGACATAATAGCAGACAAGAGTAGCCGGATGAATTCTGAAGTGTACCGGGATATACTTTCAGCCCAGATTCAGCCAAATGCCGCAAAGTTGATCGGACGGCGCTTCATAGTACAGATGGACAATGACCCCAAGCATACAGCCAAAGCTACCCAGGAGTTCATGAGTGCAAAAAAGTGGAACATTCTGCAATGGCCAAGTCAATCACCAGATCTTAACCCAATTGAGCATGCATTTCACTTGCTCAAATCCAGACTTAAGACGGAAAGACCCACAAACAAGCAAGACCTGAAGGCTGCGGCTGTAAAGGCCTGGCAAAGCATTAAGAAGGAGGAAACCCAGCGTTTGGTGATGTCCATGGGTTCCAGACTTAAGGCAGTGATTGCCTCCAAAGGATTCGCAACAAAATATTGAAAATAAAAATATTTTGTTTGGGTTTGGTTTATTTGTCCAATTACTTTTGACCTCCTAAAATGTGGAGTGTTTGTAAAGAAATGTGTACAATTCCTACAATTTCTATCAGATATTTTTGTTCAAACCTTCAAATTAAACGTTACAATCTGCACTTGAATTCTGTTGTAGAGGTTTCATTTCAAATCCAATGTGGTGGCATGCAGAGCCCAACTCGCGAAAATGGTGTCACTGTCCAAATATTTCTGGACCTAACTGTATCTGTGTACTTACCAGACCCCGGACATCTGCGTTGCTCCCAGGTCCTCCTGCGATGCTCAGTGGGTGCTCCCAGCAGGTCCTCTTGTGCTGGTAAGCTGTGGAGTGGATCCCTCTGCTCTCACACACACTCACACATCTGATCACAGTAACATCACACACATCCGGAGATACTCTACTGCTCCGGTTGCTGTGGAACGTGAGGACCTGCGGTGGAACACATCTAGGACCCACTGGTCCTCGAAGCATTCCACCGCTGTTCCTCAATGTGCAGGTCCTCGTGTTCCACAGTGTCCCAGGTGACTGGAGCAGTAAGGTATTACCAGAAATGTGTGTGTCGGCATCTACAAGCCGTAGCAGTTCGGGGTCTGGTGAATATGATTGCAGGGCCTGTGTTCTCTCGGGGCTGTCTTCTCTCTTTTGCTGCAATCTTCTCTCTTTTGCTGCTGTCTTCTCTCTTTTGAGCCTGTCTTCTCTCTCTCCTAGGTCTGTCTTTTGGGGCTGTCTTCTCTATTTTGGGGCTGTCTTCTCTCTTTTAGGGGCTGTCTTCTCTCTTTTAGGGGCTGTCTTCTCTCTATTTCAGGGCTGTCTTCTCTCTTTTCGGGGCTGTCTTCTCTCTTTTTTGGGTGTCTCCTTTCTATAATGAAGTGTCCTGCAGTATTCTTTAACTTATTTAGCTGCAAGGACTCTTCATTATTGAACCGCGACTAGGGCTTATTTTCTAGTAGGGCTTATATCTAAGGGTGGCTTTACATGCTGCGATATCCGGCCCGATATCGCTAGCATGAGACCCGCCCCCATCGTTTGTGCGCGACGGGCATATCGCTGTCCGTCGCGCACAAAATCGCGCACCCCCGTCACACGTACTTACATGGCCTTCGACGTTGCTGTGACCGGCGAACCGCCTCCTTTCTAAGGGGGCAGTCCGTTTGGCGTCACAGCAACGTCACTAAGCGGCCGCCCAATGATAGCGGAGGGGCGGAGATGAGCGGGACGTAATATCCCGCCCACCTCCTTCCTTCCGCATTGTGGCCAGAGGCAGGTAAGGAGATGATCCTCGTTCCTGCGGCGTCACACGTAGCGATGTGTGCTGCTGCAGGGACGAGGATCAACTTCGCCTCAGCGACAGCAGCGATAATTGGGAGCGGACCCCCATGTCAACGAGGAGCGATTTTGGACGTTTTTGCAACGATCCAAAATCGCTCCTAGGAGTCACACGCTACGACATCGCTACAGCGGCCGGATGTGCGTCACAAAATCCGTGACCCCAACGAGATCGCTGTAGCGAAATCGTAGCGTGTAAAGCCCGCTTTAGCCTTACTCCAAAAAGGGTTTAATTGGGGGGGGGGCGCTAACAAACAGTATTTAATCTCCTAGGAGCAGGTGTATGTGTCTTCTCTGCAGAGTCCAGCTCTCCTGAGCTGATAATCACATACTGATATACAGCAATATGCAGCAGGACAGACACGATCCAGGGAAATATCCGATCGCCAGAACTGGGGTCAGGAAGGAATTTTTTTCCCCCTGAGGCAGAACTCTCCGGGGGTTTCTTCGCCTTCCTCTGGATCTTAGGGTCCAGTGACTCTCTACCAGTCCACAATGGCCACAGCTCGTCCTGTAGTCTCCACTGATCTGAGAGTCACTGTGATCATTACTTCATCACTTAAAGGGCCAGTAATGATTTCATTACAATGTTGCTTATTGCTTTTCAAATAAAAATAATTGAAATGTATATATTGTGTGGTGTTTGTTTCTTGTCTAGAATTTTACTTGTACAGTGACAATGATGGGAGTGATCACTACTGCTCTCAATATCCCACAACTAGAACCAGGCCCATGTACACAAAGCAGATTGGATATAATCCAGCTATTTAGATGTTAACTCCTGTCAAAAGTTACATTACGTGTGTGTGATGGGGGCACTAACATTGTATATGTGGCGCCCCTGAGGCTCTGGTCACCACAGGGTACTGTACCTCAGTTAAGGTGTGGTATCCATCTCAGGTAAGGAGGGGTTAACCATCAGTGTCACCACATTTCATCTCACATACAGTCAGGTGCTTCCCACTGGGGAGCTGTCTTTGGGCAGATGGGGGGTGGCCATATAGAGTCATGGGACTTTGTAGTCGCTAGGGCAACCGCCAGGGAGCGGGCACCATTGGGGATAGAGGTAGGCGCAACACACTCCTACGGACAGACAAGTCGCGACCATAGTTCTGACAAGACACTTCTGGAGCTCTTGAGTCTTCACTAGGCCCGGGGCTTGAAGCTCAGCCCGGGTTCCTATCTGCTGAGTGGGACATCCGAGGAATAGGACACTCTATTTCTCTCTTCAAACACCGGTGGTGGCCCCTTTCTTGCTTGGGATTGACTGGAGCCCATCACGGTGGTGACCGGTACTACTGGGCTGGCAACTGAAGTTGTGAGTAAAAGACACCTTGAACCCACAAGGACTGTGTCGGCTTGTCTTTACCGGCATCGTTGCCCAGCGCTTTGGCGCCAACAGCCACAACCTCTCTTGTCGTCATCCACCCGGGGCCCGCTCCACCTGTGGGGACCGACACCATCCCGCCTGCCATAACACCTGTCCCGGCGAGGAATTCTGCAGTGGCGGCTAATCTCTGGCCGAATACCAGAGGTGACGTCACAACAAATTTTCCCAATCACCCTACTTTCTCTTCATTTGCTGTACACCTCGGGGCAACGGAACCGGGAAAAACCACCCGTGACATCGCCTGACCCGACCCTCAACGGCCCGGCAACGAGTAGGTTAACCACCTGCCCCGTGGAGCGCTGCATATAAAGTGTTTCCTACAGAACCAACTACCCAAAACCAAACTACCTGGAACGCAGAGCCACACAATACAGGAGACACAAGGGGTCCTGTATAAAAGTAGGAAACAAACTAAAGAGGTGCAAAAAGTAGCCCCAGGAGAAGACCTTACAGAAGGACTTATTAAGTGATTGCCACTATTAACCGATAATGGCTGACTTTTTCTAGAACTGGAATACCTTATTTTATTTTTTTCTTATGTGAAGCTGGAGTGATGTGTGCCAAATTTAGGAAAAGTGCATTCCTCTTAAAGGGAATCTGTCAGTAGTTTTTTGTTACCTGTAACATGATGAAATCCTGAATCCAATGATGTATCACTTAGATTACTGGCTGCAGCTGTTCTGAGACAATCAGAATTTTAAGATTTAGCAATGTAGCAGAGCTGTGAGTGCTGGCCCCGCCTATACCAGGCTCTCCATAGGGATTGTACATTTACAGTGATGTGTCAATCAGAGGAGGGGGTGTGCCGGACTACCGTGTGTGTTATTGTAGTCCGAGCAATGGGAAATCCTTCTGCTTAAACAAACATAGCAAATAAACAACAGATCGGACCTTGGCAAGACAGGCATGCCTGAATTCTCTGTGTTAACCCTTACAGCATGCTGTTTCACCTTACATAGAGAAAGCCTGGTGGCAGATTTCCTTTAATAATTCTGGCACATTTGCAAACATCCACTAGTTTACATTTCCCCAGCACCTTCGTTGGTCCTTGTGACCACTAGGCCATGACCGTAATGTTACAGCTGTGTGTACAAACATGCCGCTATCTACACCGTATGCAGCTGAAGTCCTGTTCCAGAGAGGTAGTTTCCACAATTGGAGGCCAAGTGCATTTACACAAGGGATCTGTCTAGTTTAGACTCAGACTTTTAATATTATCGCAATACTAGTCAACCACGGAAGCTCTAGACCCAATAATCAACAAGACAGAGAGCCCTGGGGTAAAGTAAAGGACATGGTCTCTGAAATAACACAGCATCATGCAGACTGCAGAGCCCTCTGTGCAGGCTGTATATGCAGAGCACTCAGTGCAGTGCTGTATATGCAGAGCACTGGGTGCAGGCTGTATATGCAGAGCACTGGGTGCAGGCTGTGTATGCAGAGCACTGGGTGCAGGCTGTATATGCAGAGCACTCGGTGCAGGCTGTATATGCAGAGCACTCGGTGCAGGCTGTATATGCAGAGCACTCGGTGCAGGCTGTATAGGCAGAGCCCTTAGTGCAGGCTGTATATGCAGAGCATTCGGTGCAGAGCTGTATATGCAGAGCACTCTGTGCAGGGTGTATGTGCAGGTTGTATATGCAAAGCACTCTGTGCAGGTTGTACAGTGCCTTGCGAAAGTATTCGGCCCCCTTGAATTTTTCAACCTTTTCACACATTTTCAGGCTTCAAACATAACGATAAAACATGTTTATGTTACGGTGAAGAATCAACAAGTGGGACACAATTGTGAAGGTGAACGAAATGTATTGTTTATTTTAAACTTTTTAAAAAAATAAATAACTGAAAATTGTGGCGTGCAATATTATTCATCCCCTTTACTTTCAGTGCAGCAAACTCACTCCAGACGTTCAAGGATCTCTGAATTATATAATCTTGTCCCAAATGACTGATGATGATAAATATAAGCCCCTGTGTGTAATCAAGTCTCCGTATAAATGCACCTGCTCTGTGATAGTCTCAGTGTTCTGTTTAAAGATAGCATCATGAAGACCAAGGAACACAACAGGCAGGTCTGTGATACTGTTGTGGAGAAGTTTAAAGCTGGATTTAGTTACAAAAAGATTTCCAAAACTTTAAACATCCCAAGGAGCACTGTGCAAGCGATCATATTGAAATGGAAGGAGAATCATACCACTGCAAATCTACCAAGACCCGGCCGTCCATCCAAACTTTCATCTCAAACAAGAAGAAGACTGATCAGAGATGCAGCCAAGAGGCCCATGATCACTCTGGAGGAACTGCAGAGATCTACAGCTGAGGTGGGAGAGTCTGTCCATAGGACAACAATCAGTCGTACACTGCACAAATCTGGCCTTTATGGAAGAGTGGCAAGAAGAAAGCCATTTCTCAAAGATATCCATAAAAAGTGTTGTTTAAAGTTTGCCACAAGCCAGCTGGGAGACACCAAAAATGTGGAAGAAGGTGCTCTGGTCAGATGAAACCAAAATCAAACTATTTGGCACAATGCCAAAGGATATGTTTGGCGCAAAAGCAACACTGCTCATCTCCCTGAACACACCATCCCCACTGTCAAACATGGTGGTGGCAGCATCATGGTTTGGGCCTGTTTTTCTTCAGCAGGGACAGGGAAGATGGTTAAAATTGATGGGAATATGGATGGAGCCAAATACAGGACCATTCTTGAAGAAAACCTGTTGGAGTCTGTAAAAGATCTGAGACTGGGACGGAGATTTGTCTTCTAACAAGACAATGATCCCAACAATAAAGCAAATTCTACAATGGAATGGTTCACAAATAAACATATCCAGGTGTTAGAATGGCCAAGTCACAGTCCAGATCTGAACCCAATCGAGAATCTGTGAAAAGAGCTGAAAACTGCTGTTCACAAACGCCTCCATCCAACCTCACTCAGCTCCAGCTGTTTGCAAAAACGTTTAAAGTAAGCAATAAATATCGTTCAACTTCACAATTGTGTCCCACTTGTTGTTGATTCTTCACCAGAACATTAACATTTTTATCTTTATGTTTGAAGCCTGAAATGTGGGAAAAGGTTGAAAAAATCAAAGAGGCTGAATACTTTCGCAAGGCACTGTATATGCAGAACACTCTGTGCAGGTTGTGTATGCAGAGTAGAGATGAGCGAGTATGCTTGTTACTACTCGGTACTCGCACGAGTATCACTGTACTCGGGCTACTCGGCGGGGACCGAGTAATCTCGCGATACTCGTGCTGTACTCGTGGTCTTCATGTTGGCGCTCTTTTTAGAGCCAGCCCTTATGCAGGGATTGGCTGGCAGAACAATGCAATGCCACAGCCCTGTTGTGGAATTGCAGTGATTGGCCGGCCCTCACAGAATGACCGTGCCTTTAGCCCGACACTTCCCCGCTCGGCTACGGCCCCTCCCGCACTACACTCCGCGTGTATATTTATATGGACGCTTACACACACACGTACGTTTTTTTATTTAATTTACAGTTTTAGGGTTTCTACATGCTGCCGGTGGTCATTTCACAAAAATACTCGGGTCTCCCATAGGATAACATTGGGCTCGGTGCTCGGGCCGAGTACACGAGTATCTTGGGAGGCTCGGCCCGAGCCTCGAGCACCCGAGCTTTTTAGTACTCGCTCATCACTAATGCAGAGCCCTCGGTGCAGGCTGTATATGTGCAGAGCACTCGGTGCAGGTTATATATGCAGAGCACTGGGTGCAGGCTGTATAGGCAGAGCACTCGGTGTAGGCTGTATAGGCAGAGCACTGGGTGCAGGCTGTACAGGCAGAGCACTGGGTGCAGGCTGTATAGGCAGAGCACTCGGTGCAGGCTGTATGGGCAGAACACTGGGTGCAGGCTGTATAGGCAGAGCACTGGGTGCAGGCTGTATAGGCAGAGCACTGGGTGCAGGCTGTATAGGCAGAGCACTGGGTGCAGGCTGTATAGGCAGAGCACTGGGTGCAGGCTGTATAGGCAGAGCACTCGGTGCAGGCTGTATAGGCAGAGCACTCGGTGCAGGCTGTATAGGCAGAGTACTGTGGGTGCAGGCTGTATAGGCAGAGCACTCGGTGCAGGCTGTATAGGCAGAGCACTCGGTGTAGGCTGTATAGGCAGAGCACTCGGTGCAGGCTGTATAGGCAGAGCACTGGGTGCAGGCTGTATAGGCAGAGCACTTGGTGCAGTCTGTATGGGCAGAACACTGGGTGCAGGCTGTATGAGCAGAACACTGGGTGCAGGCTGTATAGGCAGAGCACTGGGTGCAGGCTGTATAGGCAGAGTACTCGGTGCAGGCTGTATAGGCAGAGCACTGGGTGCAGGCTGTATGGGCAGAACACTGGGTGCAGGCTGTATAGGCAGAGCACTGGGTGCAAGCTGGATAGGCAGAACACTGGGTGCAGGCTGTATATGCAGAGCCCTCTGTGCAGGTTGTATACGCAGAGCACTCGGTGCAGGCTGAATACGCAGAGCATTCGGTGCAGGCTGTATATGCAGAGCACTAGGTGCATGCTGTATATGCAGAGCATTGGGTGCAGGCTGTATAGGCAGAGCACTGGGTGCAGGCTGTATATGCAAAGCACTGGGTGCAGGCTGTGTATGCAGAGCACTCGGTGCAGGCTGAGTACGCAGAGCATTCGGTGCAGGCTGTATATGCAGAGCACTCTGTGCAGGTTGTAAATGAAGAGCAGAGGGTGCAGGCTGTATAGGCAGAGCACTCAGTGCAGGCTGTATATGCAGAGCACTGGGTGCAGGCTGCATAGGCAGAGCACTGGGTGCAGGCTGTATAGGCAGAGCACTGGGTGCAAGCTGTATAGGCAGATCACTGGGTACAGGCTGTATGGGCAGAACACTGGGTGCAGGCTGTATATGCAGAGCCCTCTGTGCAGGTTGTATACGCAGAGCACTGGGTGCAGGCTGTATAGGCAGAGCACTGGGTGCAGGCTGTATAGGCAGAGCACTGTGGGTGCAGGCTGTATAGGCAGAGCACTGTGGGTGCAGGCTGTATAGGCAGAGCACTCGGTGCAGGCTGTGTAGGCAGAGCACTCGGTGCAGGCTGTATAGGCAGAGCACTCGGTGCAGGCTGTATAGGCAGAGCACTCGGTGCAGGCTGTATAGGCAGAGCACTGTGGGTGCAGGCTGTATAGGCAGAGCACTGTGGGTGCAGGCTGTATAGGCAGAGCACTGGGTGCAGGCTGTATAGGCAGAGCACTGTGGGTGCAGGCTGTATAGGCAGAGCACTGTGGGTGCAGGCTGTATAGGCAGAGCACTGTGGGTGCAGGCTGTATAGGCAGAGCACTGTGGGTGCAGGCTGTATAGGCAGAGCACTGGGTGCAGGCTGTATAGGCAGAGCACTGGGTGCAGGCTGTATAGGCAGAGCACTGGGTGCAGGCTGTATAGGCAGAGCATTGTGGGTGCAGGCTGTATAGGCAGAGCACTGTGGGTGCAGGCTGTATAGGCAGAGCACTCGGTGCAGGCTGTGTAGGCAGAGCACTGGGTGCAGGCTGTATAGGCAGAGCACTGTGGGTGCAGGCTGTGTAGGCAGAGCACTCGGTGCAGGCTGTATAGGCAGAGCACTCGGTGCAGGCTGTGTAGGCAGAGCACTCGGTGCAGGCTGTATAGGCAGAGCACTCGGTGCAGGCTGTATAGGCAGAGTACTCGGTGCAGGCTGTATAGGCAGAGCACTGTGGGTGCAGGCTGTATAGGCAGAGCACTGGGTGCAGGCTGTATAGGCAGAGCACTGTGGGTGCAGGCTGTATAGGCAGAGCACTGTGGGTGCAGGCTGTATAGGCAGAGCACTGTGGGTGCAGGCTGTATAGGCAGAGCACTGTGGGTGCAGGCTGTATAGGCAGAGCACTGTGGGTGCAGGCTGTATAGGCAGAGCACTGTGGGTGCAGGCTGTATAGGCAGAGCACTGGGTGCAGGCTGTATAGGCAGAGCACTGGGTGCAGCCTGTATAGGCAGAGCACTGGGTGCAGGCTGTATAGGCAGAGCACTGTGGGTGCAGGCTGTATAGGCAGAGCACTGTGGGTGCAGGCTGTATAGGCAGAGCACTGTGGGTGCAGGCTGTATAGGCAGAGCACTGTGGGTGCAGGCTGTATAGGCAGAGCACTCGGTGCAGGCTGTGTAGGCAGAGCACTGGGTACAGGCTGTATAGGCAGAGCACTGTGGGTGCAGGCTGTGTAGGCAGAGCACTCGGTGCAGGCTGTATAGGCAGAGCACTGTGGGTGCAGGCTGTGTAGGCAGAGCACTCGGTGCAGGCTGTATAGGCAGAGCACTGTGGGTGCAGGCTGTGTAGGCAGAGCACTCGGTGCAGGCTGTATAGGCAGAGCACTGTGGGTGCAGGCTGTGTAGGCAGAGCACTGTGGGTGCAGGCTGTATAGGCAGAGCACTGTGGGTGCAGGCTGTATAGGCAGAGCACTGTGGGTGCAGGCTGTATAGGCAGAGCACTCGGTGCAGGCTGTATAGGCAGAGCACTCGGTGCAGGCTGTATAGGCAGAGCACTGTGGGTGCAGGCTGTATAGGCAGAGCACTGTGGGTGCAGGCTGTATAGGCAGAGCACTGTGGGTGCAGGCTGTATAGGCAGAGCACTGTGGGTGCAGGCTGTATAGGCAGAGCACTGTGGGTGCAGGCTGTATAGGCAGAGCACTGTGGGTGCAGGCTGTATAGGCAGAGCACTGTGGGTGCAGGCTGTATAGGCAGAGCACTGTGGGTGCAGGCTGTGTAGGCAGAGCACTGTGGGTGCAGGCTGTATAGGCAGAGCACTGTGGGTGCAGGCTGTATAGGCAGAGCACTGTGGGTGCAGGCTGTATAGGCAGAGCACTGTGGGTGCAGGCTGTATAGGCAGAGCACTGTGGGTGCAGGCTGTGTAGGCAGAGCACTGTGGGTGCAGGCTGTGTAGGCAGAGCACTGTGGGTGCAGGCTGTATAGGCAGAGCACTGTGGGTGCAGGCTGTATAGGCAGAGCACTGTGGGTGCAGGCTGTATAGGCAGAGCACTCGGTGCAGGCTGTATAGGCAGAGCACTGTGGGTGCAGGCTGTATAGGCAGAGCACTCGGTGCAGGCTGTATAGGCAGAGCACTGTGGGTGCAAGCTGTATAGGCAGAGCACTCGGTGCAGGCTGTGTAGGCAGAGCACTGTGGGTGCAGGCTGTATAGGCAGAGCACTGTGGGTGCAGGCTGTATAGGCAGAGCACTGTGGGTGCAGGCTGTATAGGCAGAGCACTGTGGGTGCAGGCTGTATAGGCAGAGCACTGTGGGTGCAGGCTGTATAGGCAGAGCACTGTGGGTGCAGGCTGTATAGGCAGAGCACTGTGGGTGCAGGCTGTGTAGCAGAGCACTGTGGGTGCAGGCTGTGTAGGCAGAGCACTGTGGGTGCAGGCTGTATAGGCAGAGCACTGTGGGTGCAGGCTGTATAGGCAGAGCACTCGGTGCAGGCTGTATAGGCAGAGCACTGTGGGTGCAGGCTGTATAGGCAGAGCACTCAGTGCAGGCTGTATAGGCAGAGCACTGTGGGTGCAGGCTGTATAGGCAGAGCACTCGGTGCAGGCTGTATAGGCAGAGCACTCGGTGCAGGCTGTATAGGCAGAGCACTCGGTGCAGGCTGTATAGGCAGAGCACTCAGTGCAGGCTGTATAGGCAGAGCACTGTGGGTGCAGGCTGTATAGGCAGAGCACTGTGGGTGCAGGCTGTGTAGGCAGAGCACTGTGGGTGCAGGCTGTGTAGGCAGAGCACTGTGGGTGCAGGCTGTGTAGGCAGAGCACTGTGGGTGCAGGCTGTATAGGCAGAGCACTCGGTGCAGGCTGTATAGGCAGAGCACTGTGGGTGCAGGCTGTATAGGCAGAGCACTGTGGGAGCAGGCTGTATAGGCAGAGCACTGTGGGTGCAGGCTGTATAGGCAGAGCACTGTGGGTGCAGGCTGTGTAGGCAGAGCACTGTGGGTGCAGGCTGTATAGGCAGAGCACTCGGTGCAGGCTGTGTAGGCAGAGCACTGGGTACAGGCTGTATAGGCAGAGCACTGTGGGTGCAGGCTGTGTAGGCAGAGCACTCGGTGCAGGCTGTATAGGCAGAGCACTGTGGGTGCAGGCTGTGTAGGCAGAGCACTGTGGGTGCAGGCTGTATAGGCAGAGCACTGTGGGTGCAGGCTGTATAGGCAGAGCACTGTGGGTGCAGGCTGTGTAGGCAGAGCACTGTGGGTGCAGGCTGTGTAGGCAGAGCACTGTGGGTGCAGGCTGTGTAGGCAGAGCACTGTGGGTGCAGGCTGTATAGGCAGAGCACTGGGTGCAGGCTGTATAGGCAGAGCACTGGGTGCAGGCTGTATAGGCAGAGCACTGTGGGTGCAGGCTGTATAGGCAGAGCACTCGGTGCAGGCTGTATAGGCAGAGCACTGGGTGCAGGCTGTATAGGCAGAGCACTGGGTGCAGGCTGTATAGGCAGAGCACTCGGTGCAGGCTGTATAGGCAGAGCACTGGGTGCAGGCTGTATAGGCAGAGCACTCGGTGCAGGCTGTATAGGCAGAGCACTGGGTGCAGGCTGTATAGGCAGAGCACTGGGTGCAGGCTGTATAGGCAGAGCACTGGGTGCAGGCTGTATAGGCAGAGCACTGGGTGCAGGCTGTATAGGCAGAGCACTGGGTGCCGGCTGTATAGGCAGAGCACTGGGTGCAGGCTGTATAGGCAGAGCACTGGGTGCAGGCTGTATAGGCAGAGCACTGGGTGCAGGCTGTATAGGCAGAGCACTGGGTGCAGGCTGTATAGGCAGAGCACTGGGTGCAGGCTGTATAGGCAGAGCACTGGGTGCAGGCTGTATAGGCAGAGCACTCGGTGCAGGCTGTATAGGCAGAGCACTGGGTGCAGGCTGTATAGGCAGAGCACTGGGTGCAGGCTGTATAGGCAGAGCACTGGGTGCAGGCTGTATAGGCAGAGCACTGGGTGCAGGCTGTATAGGCAGAGCACTCGGTGCAGGCTGTATAGGCAGAGCACTGGGTGCAGGCTGTATAGGCAGAGCACTGGGTGCAGGCTGTATAGGCAGAGCACTGGGTGCAGGCTGTATAGGCAGAGCACTGGGTGCAGGCTGTATAGGCAGAGCACTGGGTGCAGGCTGTATAGGCAGAGCACTGGGTGCAGGCTGTATAGGCAGAGCACTGGGTGCAGGCTGTATAGGCAGAGCACTGGGTGCAGGCTGTATAGGCAGAGCACTGGGTGCAGGCTGTATAGGCAGAGCACTGTGGGTGCAGGCTGTATAGGCAGAGCACTCGGTGCAGGCTGTATAGGCAGAGCACTGGGTGCCGGCTGTATAGGCAGAGCACTGGGTGCAGGCTGTATAGGCAGAGCACTGGGTGCAGGCTGTATAGGCAGAGCACTGTGGGTGCAGGCTGTATAGGCAGAGCACTCGGTGCAGGCTGTATAGGCAGAGCACTGGGTGCAGGCTGTATAGGCAGAGCACTGGGTGCAGGCTGTATAGGCAGAGCACTGGGTGCCGGCTGTATAGGCAGAGCACTCGGTGCAGGCTGTATAGGCAGAGCACTGGGTGCCGGCTGTATAGGCACAGCACTCGGTGCAGGCTGTATAGGCAGAGCACTCGGTGCTGGCTGTATGCTCAGTGCTGTGTTTCCGGCTCTCTCTCCTCGCTCCTCAGAACACTGATGTGATCCTGATTCCTGAAACGGCAGAACTCTTCCCTGGCTGCAGCCTGACTCCTCCCACCCATGTGACCGGTCACGTGCTGATGACGTAATCTGAGGTCAGCTCAGCTCGTGTTTGGCGTGTTCTGTGTTTGTACGTCACGTCTGGCGCCGGTGAGTGTCGGGCCGGGGAGAGCTCCGGCGGGTGCAGGTGAGAGCGGCTGGAGGCGGGACCGGGCAGAGGTCCCCAGAGAGCGCGGGGGGAGGGGCGGCTCCATGACACCGTGCGCGGCGGGCACACCGGGGGCGCGGACATGGCCGCCAGCAGTGACCCCTCCCGGCCCTGAGGCCACAGCTGCTTATTTACTACATACATTAGGTCGCGCTGCTTCTTGATGACGTCATCGCGCGGCTTCTAGTAACTTTTTTTGTCTGGAGGAACAGTAGAGATTTTGTCACTGATTTTTATCCTGGGTCCAGGGAAAGTCTCCAAGGATCGAAATCTGCATCATCAACAGTCTCTGCAAATCACATAAATAGCGGGGAACACACCGAAATACTGCAGGAGACAAATTAATGGTTACAGATTCCTTATGAAGAAAGGAGCCTCTGTCCAGCAAAGCTACTGGCACAGAAGACGTATTGGGGGAGACTCGGTGGTCTTAGGTGGGCGTCTAGTTGAGAAATGATCCCCTATTTTTGGGCTTGATGGGACCCGCATTCTGTTGCTTCATTTATCCTCATAGGAGTGCAGGGACCGTGCTCGGGGAGTGAGGGTCCCTGGGTGGGGGGTACCGCGCTCGGGGAGTGAGGGTCCCTGGGTGGGGGGGGACCGCGCTCGGGGAGTGAGGGTCCCTGGGTGGGGGGGGGACCGCGCTCGGGGAGTGAGGGTCCCTGGGTGGGGGGGGGGACCGCGCTCGGGGAGTGAGGGTCCCTGGGTGGGGGGGACCGCGCTCGGGGAGTGAGGGTCCCTGGGTGGGGGGGACCGCGCTCGGGGAGTGAGGGTCCCTGGGTGGGGGGGGACCGCGCTCGGGGAGTGAGGGTCCCTGGGTGGGGGGGACCGCGCTCGGGGAGTGAGGGTCCCTGGGTGGGGGGGACCGCGCTCGGGGAGTGAGGGTCCCTGGGTGGGGCGGACCGCGCTCGGGGAGTGAGGGTCCCTGGGTGGGGGGGACCGCGCTCGGGGAGTGAGGGTCCCTGGGTGGGGGAACCGCGCTCGGGGAGTGAGGGTCCCTGGGTGGGGGGACCGCGCTCGGGGAGTGAGGGTCCCTGGGTGGGGGGACCGCGCTCGGGGAGTGAGGGTCCCGGAGGTGTGTGACCAGCACGCCAATAAGAATAAATGGAGCGGCAGACTGCAGGATCCATCTCTGCTCCTCTCACCCCTGGCTCTTCAGAGCTTTGGCTCTCAGGATCAGGGGGGCCCAGAGGCTGGACTCCCAGCAATCGGACAGATTACCCCTTTAAAAAGTTAATATAGTTTATTGATCACTAGGGGTCCGACTGCTGGGATCCCCAACCGTCCAATGGACCTAGGAAACGCCTTGATTGGAGCAGAGTGCAGCGCTCGGCTGTTTCCCATAGACAATAAAGGGACTGGAGGTTGAGCCTGTGCATCTCCGCTCCATTCAAGGCGAATCTCTGCAGAATCTGGTTCACAGATTCCAGAGATTTGTTGTTGAGATCACTGGCCGCACCCTCAGCGATCAGTAAGTCATCCCCATAAGTGATGAGCGAGCACTACCATGCTCAGGTGGTCGTAGCCAGTAGTCGGATGATTGGACGGGCTCGACTGGTGTACCAAGTATAATGGAAGTCAGTGGGGAACACAAGCATTTTTTCAGAAGATTTCTTGGAAAATTCTCGAGTTCCCCATTGACTTCCATTATACTCAGTAAACAAATCAAGCCCGTCCAGGCATCCGAATACTGGCTACAGCCGCAGAGCATGGTAGTGCTCACTCATCACTGGTTACGAGTACCGAGCATGGTAGTGCCCGCTCATCACTAGTTACAAGTACGGAGCACCCGAGCATGGTAGTGCCCGCTCATCACTAGTTACAAGTACGGAGCACCTGAGCATGGTAGTGCTCACTCATCACTGGTTACGAGTACCGAGCATGGTAGTGCTCACTCATCACTGGTTACGAGTACCGAGCATGGTAGTGCTCACTCATCAGTATCCCCATCACTTACTATGTGATAATTAACCCTTTAATCAGATGAGCACTGGGGGCATTTGCCTCTAGTTTGAGTTGGTGCATTTTCTCAGCCCATCCATCCCTGATTGAAGTGCACGTCAGCTCATTTCTCGAGTCATCTAGAATAAGTAGTTTGCTCCGCTGATACCCCACCCGTGTGGTTCTTTAGAGAAAGGCTTTTTGCAATAGTATCACTTGTAATTCCAGACAACTGGCCCGGTGTCCTCCTAAGTGTCCCCTATAGTCTGAGGCTGCCACTGTAACCCATCTGTACCCTGTGATGGTATTCTGGAGGGTAGGAGTAATGAGACGGTACTCTCACTTTGTCTAACCACGTGGATGTGCCGTGGCTGGTTGGACATAGTATTGGTGCAATCTATGCAGCCACACACAGTCCCGAGATGTGAAGGGGCCCAATTACTACCTCCAGTGATGGCTTCTGTACATGCACCGGCGCCTTCTGTCTGTGCCATGGTCGTTGGCTGCTCCTCTGCCACCCGCTGGGCTTGTCTATTTGTGTCTACATGTCTATTTGTGGCATTGTATTAGCAAAATGACCGTACAGATTTTTGCATCTTTGAGTGATCTGCTCAGAGATACGATTCGAGGAGGTTTGATAACACATAATCTGCTTTTATGGCAAATTATCGTCTTTCTCTTTGTTTTTCAGATGTCTGCGGATGATGTCTAGAATTGCTCCATAGGTTTCGCAAGCCAAAGTGTAAGGATGTGTGATAGAGCTGGACTGCTCCACTTCCAGCTGGACAATCATGGGGACTCCATGTTGGGGAGGATGAATGCACTGAGAGAACAGAACAAGTTCTGTGACGTCACCGTGTACATCGATGAGGTGGAGGTGCCGGGGCACAAGGTGGTGTTGGCTGCCGGATCTCCTTATTTACGAGACCAGTTCCACTTAAGTGATGCCCAAGAAGTGCACATTTCCATCCTCCAGAACTCCGAGGCTGGGAAACACCTCCTTCTGTCCTGTTACACCGGGGTCCTGGAATTTCCCGAGATGGAGCTGGTCAACTACCTAACAGCCGCCAGCTTTCTGCAGATGAGCCACGTGGTGGAACGATGCACCCAGGCCTTGTGGAAATTTATTAAACCCAGGGACGCCACGGAACCAAAAAACGAAGAAGAGGAAACCACTGTACCCCCGGAGGTTACGGAACCCGACGAAGAGGTGGAGGATACTCTTCAAGCAGAATCCCCAGCGACCACCAACTCTGACGATAGCTCGGATCATGACGACATCCAGATCGTCAAGGTGGAGTCTATCGGTGACATGTCCAGCGACAAAGCCAAAGTCAGCCAGAGCCAGTTCTTGTCATCGGAACAGACTTCTCTGCACTCATTAGAGCCTCAGCACTCGCTCATCAACTCCACCGTAGAAAACCGAGCCGGGGAGACCGACAACAATCCCGCGCACAACTACACAGTGTCCGACAACAGCAGTGACAACATGGGACCGGCACCTAAAGAACTATATGGTCCCACCAATAGGATTTTGGACAAGACCCTACAGTGGCATCACCAGTGTCCCAAATGTACCCGAGTGTTTCGCCATTTGGAAAACTACGCCAACCACTTGAAAATGCACAAGCTCTTTATGTGTTTACTCTGCGGGAAAACCTTTACGCAGAAGGGCAACTTGCATAGGCACATGCGGGTACACGCGGGCATCAAACCTTTCCAGTGTAAGATATGCGGCAAAACTTTCTCCCAGAAGTGCTCCTTGCAGGACCACCTCAACCTCCACAGCGGGGACAAGCCGCACAAGTGCAACTACTGCGATATGGTGTTTGCGCACAAGCCCGTATTACGGAAGCACCTTAAGCAGCTGCACGGCAAGAACAGCTTCGACAACGCCCACGAGCGCAATAGCCAGGACGTCAGCCTGGACTTTGACTCTTTTGCCGGCGCACATGACGGCAGCGAGATGATCACTCAGAGCCTACACAAGTGAAATCAGTGGAGGGATGCGCAGACGTAGACCCTCTGGAGTGGGGGCGGATTATACCACAAGGTTCAGAGTAGGATTTGGTGGCGCCCACGATTTTGGAAATTACTGCGATCCCGAGGGACTGTTTTTAAAGTGAACACTTTGGTGACATTTTATAAAGGCAAAAAACTGTGTGACGTAATAGTAACTTCTAGGCAGCTATACTTTGTGCAACTTTTTAATACTTTTATGGGATTTACCGGTGATACATTATCCAAAAAGGTTATCCTGATAGGTTTCTACTTGTCCGCACTCCGAGCCGGTGTCGTCTTACTCCAGTCACCATCAACAGCATTTACTGTATTGTTGGGGGGGACGTCTAGAGAGAATTATTCATTTTATGGAAAAGTCCTAATGGGAAAAGACCGTCTGTAAAAAGCCGTAAAACGCTACCTGTGTGCAGAAGTAAAGTCACTAAGGATCTCCTGCCATTTCCGTCATTCCTCCTAGAAATTTTCAGACTAAGTTGACAACTGGGTGTGGCCTTCAAAGGGTCTACAGTTTGGATTGTCAGCACTGATTGGACACCTCCAGATGGTAACACCCAGTTGTCTATTCAGAAATTTCTAGTAGGTGTAAGAGGCACAGGAGTTGTAGGAGAAGATGCTCCAGAATTATCATGAAGAATACAAGTCTTTACTAAAACAAATCCCAACCGGAGAGGGGGACATAAGTGAGAAGGACCGTAACTGAGTAATTATTAGGGAAAACAAATGGAGAAGCACAAGTTTTAAGGTTACCACTTGTCATGTTGCACTGCCATGGACATATTTTCTGCCATGAGAAATTGAACATCTTTGGTCTCAGACAGTAAACTACTTTAACACTAGAAGTCCCAGAGAGGGGTCATTTAACATTTCTACCATTGAAACCCTATGGATCTTGAAATTTCTGGGACTTCTAGTGTTAAAGGGGTCATCTAGCGAAAAAAACTTATTGGTTGAGGTCTGACTGCTGCCCCCCCCCCCGCATATCAGCAGGATTAGGAATGATTATCCTTGATAGAATGGAGCGACAGTGCATGGCTCGACCTCGGCTCCATTCATCCCCTATGGGGCTGCAGTGTGGCGGCTTGACCTCGGCTCCATTCATTACCTATGGGGCTGCAGTGCACGGCTCGACCTCGGCTCCATTCATCCCCTATGGGGCTGCAGTGTGGCGGCTTGACCTCGGCTCCATTCATTACCTATGGGACTGCAATGCACGGCTCGACCTCGGCTCCATTCAGTCCCTATGGGGCTGCAGTGCACTTGCTGGAATACTGCTCCATTTTTTTCTTTATGTGGCTGCAGTGCATGGCTCGCCCTTGGTTCCATTCATCCTCTTTGGGGCTGCAGTGCACGTGTTCGACCTTGGCTCCGTTCATCCACTATGGGGCTGCACTGCACGGCTCGACCTCTGCTCCATTCATTTCCTAGGGGGCTGCAGTGCACGTGTTCGACCTCTGCTCCATTCATCCCCTATGGGGCGACAGTACATGGCTCGACCTCGCCTCCATTCATTCCTATGCACTCTGCTTTTACCGCCAACCCCATAGTGAATGAATGAACTGATGGTCGACCCTTTGACTGCTGCTTAATTTTATAATAAGGATATAAATGTTTCCATTCTACCAACTAGTGCAGATCCCAGTAGTCAGACACCCACCGATCAGTAAGTTATGATCCATCCTATATGATGGACCACAGTTGAATTAACTTATTTTAGCCAAATGAGACCCCATAAGCACAATATGGACAGACGAAAGCGCGTCGGCCTCTTCTGATCCTCCCCAGGATTTTCATGAATCCCTCCCATAACCAGCACCTGCTCACATTGGTGCTCCTACAAATCTATAGACTTCAAAGTGTTTTATTTAAATATATATTATAGAAGACTCTTAAAGGGAACCTGTCACCACTTTTTTGGCCTATAAGCTGCAGCCACCACCACCGGGCTCTTATATACATACAGCATTCTAACATGCTGTATATAAGAGCCCAGGCCGGGGGTATAACATAACAAACACTTCATAATACTCACCTAATGGTCGCGCTGTGGGCCTTATGGGCAAGTCCTGTGCCTGCGCCTCCTCTTTTGGCCATCTTTGTGCTCCTTCTTCTCTAGCCGCAGTGCATGACGTGTCCGACATCATACACACTCGCCGGCATTCAGGTCCTGAGCAGGGCAGATCAAAGTATTGTAGTGCGCCTGTGCAGGGCCGGTGAGTGTGTATGGCGTAGCTGCGTCATGCACACAGGAGTCAGAAGGAGGACGAAGATGGCTGAAAGAGCCGACAACGGAGACGCCCATACGGCCGACCAAGCAGCTGTTAGGTAAGTATTATAAAGTGTTTTTTACATTTTATCCCCAGCCTGGGCTCTTACAGTTAGGTCCAGAAATATTTGGACAGTGACACAATTTTCGCGAGTTGGGCTCTGCATGCCACCACATTGGATTTGAAATGAAACCTCTACAACAGAATTCAAGTGCAGATTGTAACGTTTAATTTGAAGGTTTGAACAAAAATATCTGATAGAAATTGTAGGAATTGTACACATTTCTTTACAAACACTCCACATTTTAGGCGGTCAAAAGTAATTGGACAAATAAACCAAACCCAAACAAAATATTTTTATTTTCAATATTTTGTTGCGAATCCTTTGGAGGCAATCACTGCCTTAAGTCTGGAACCCATGGACATCACCAAACGCTGGGTTTCCTCCTTCTTAATGCTTTGCCAGGCCTTTACACCTGCAGCCTTCAGGTCTTGCTTGTTTGTGGGTCTTTCCGTCTTAAGTCTGGATTTGAGCAAGCGAAATGCATGCTCAATTGGGTTAAGATCTGGTGATTGACTTGGCCATTGCAGAATGTTCCACTTTTTTGCACTCATGAACTCCTGGGTAGCTTTGGCTGTATGCTTGGGGTCATTGTCCATCTGTACTATGAAGCGCTGTCCGATCAACTTTGCGGCATTTGGCTGAATCTGGGCTAAAAGTATATCCCGGTACACTTCAGAATTCATCCGGCTACTCTTGTCTGCTGTTATGTCATCAATAAACACAAGTGACCCAGTGCCATTGAAAGCCATGCATGCCCATGCCATCACGTTGCCTCCATCATGTTTTACAGAGGATGTGGTGTGCCTTGGATCATGTGCCGTTCCCTTTCTTCTCCAAACTTTTTTCTTCCCATCATTCTGGTACAGGTTGATCTTTGTCTCATCTGTCCATAGAATACTTTTCCAGAACTGAGCTGGCTTCATGAGGTGTTTTTCAGCAAATTTAACTCTGGCCTGTCTATTTTTGGAATTGATGAATGGTTTGCATCTAGATGTGAACCCTTTGTATTTACTTTCATGGAGTCTTCTCTTTACTGTTGACTTAGAGACAGATACACCTACTTCACTGAGAGTGTTCTGGACTTCAGTTGATGTTGTGAACGGGTTCTTCTTCACCAAAGAAAGTATGCGGCGATCATCCACCACTGTTGTCATCCGTGGATGCCCAGGCCTTTTTGAGTTCCCAAGCTCACCAGTCAATTCCTTTTTTCTCAAAATGTACCCGACTGTTGATTTTGCTACTCCAAGCATGTCTGCTATCTCTCTGATGGATTTTTTCTTTTTTTTCAGCCTCAGGATGTTCTGCTTCACCTCAATTGAGAGTTCCTTAGACCGCATGTTGTCTGGTCACAGCAACAGCTTCCAAATGCAAAACCACACACCTATAATCAACCCCAGACCTTTTAACTACTTCATTGATTACAGGTTAACGAGGGAGACGAATTCAGAGTTAATTGCAGCCCTTAGAGTCCCTTGTCCAATTACTTTTGGTCCCTTGAAAAAGAGGAGGCTATGCATTACAGAGCTATGATTCCTAAACCCTTTCTCCGATTTGGATGTGAAAACTCTCATATTGCAGCTGGGAGTGTGCACTTTCAGCCCATATTATATATATAATTGTATTTCTGAACATGTTTTTGTAAACAGCTAAAATAACAAAACTTGTGTCACTGTCCAAATATTTCTGGACCTAACTGTATATACAGCATGTTAGAATGCTGTATATAAGAGCCCGGTGGTGGTGGCCGCAGCTTATACGCCAAGAAAGTGGTGACAGGTTCCCTTTCATGGGTTTGCTTTGGTTTTTAACTTATTGAAGTTGATTGTAAAATGAATGTCCTCTTTGCGTTCTCCTGTAGCATATGGCGGTATTAGATGGTAGTAATACATTGCATTCTCCACTATGGTGGACCATCAACTTTAAGCTTCGGTCTTGGCTCCTTTTTTAGATGTGGATGGACAGTGTAACCATTTGTTTAGTTCACAAATCAGTACACATGGAAATAAGAAACTTTGTAGCATAAACATATCTTATCTGCTTCTTTCTCCTCCTGATCTTTCACTCTTAATTCATGGGTGAATTCAGTGACGACAGATTCTCCCATTACTGAGAGATGTGACCGTTGGTGCTGTTAAAATTCTATGCAGATAGATATTCTCCTGATCCACAGTTACAGTTCTTCATAGAATGTTATGAGCACCAACTGTCATCTATCTCAGCAAAGGGAAAATCTGTTCACTTTGACGTTTACTGGCCATTAAAGGGGGGGGGGTGCACTACTCAGTATTAGTGGTCACATTGATGTTAAGCTATGAATGAGGCTTTTCTTAAATACCTTGTGTAGTAAATTCTGCCTGTGAGTGGCGCTATTGTGGTCCGCTCATCCTCTCACATGACCGCCCCGGGCTCCGTGAACTCTGAGATCCGGTGATGTCACATCAACTTCCAGTTGACCCGACATCACGGAGGCGGCTCCAGTCTCCTGAGTGACTGGGCTGTGGACAGAGTTTCACCGCTCATCACAGCGCAGGATCTCTCCTGCTTGTGGCTCTCTGCAGCGAAGGAGAGAGCGCATGAGATGCTGCACTGTGACGAGCGGTGAAACTCTGCCCACAGCCCAGTCACTCAGGAGACTGGAGCCACCTCCGTGATGTCGGGTCAAGTGGATGTTGACGTGACATCACCGGATATCAGAGCTCACAGAGACCGGGGGTCACATGATAGAGATAAGCAAACCTCACTAGCACCGCTAAGAGGCCTAATTGACTACACAAAATATTTGAAAAAAGCCTTTGAGCTTTACATCAATGTGGCCACCAATGCTGAGTAGTGTACCACCCCTTTAACACTGGATCTACTGGACTCGTGACACCTATATAGAAAAACATGGTGCAAAGTAGTTAAAATGACTACCTCAGTAGTTCTAGTGTTAAGAATGAATGTAGGTTTTGGGATTATGATATGTGAAAAGGGCTCTTCACCAATCTGTGGTATCAGATGTCTAATCGGAGAGCTGTGACTACGGCTCCCTCTTTCTTACCACTACTCTTATTTTCTTGTGACATGACCTTGGGAATTGACATATGGCTAGATTTAGGGGTTCGGTACATCACGAATACACGTCAAATGTACCCATAGGCCTTTGTGCACTCTGTGGGTGTCCCTTTTTTTTTGGCACACACTTTACTAAATCCGAGGCTTACGACACTCAAATATCCCGTGTGTACGCCTCCAACGAATCCATCAAACACTCCAAAAGAGACAGTGCAGCATATACCGTAATGTTTGTAATGCAGATTACCAGACACGTGGTTGGAGTCTTCAAATTTAAAGCCAAGAAAAACAAACAAAAAACCCAGGAAAGAAAAAACAAAAAACCTTGCAGCAAGATCAGAGATAAACGACACTACACTGATATATAATGCTATAATCTATATACACTATGGCCACGTTTTAGCTTCTGCCCCACGGCTCCAGCACAATGGGACGGCTGCCGTGTTACTGAACCATAGGGGGTCACTTAGGTTAACCAGTTCGGTTCAGTAGGAGCGCAGATGCTGACCCATGACCTCGGGTAAAACGGACCGCCCTCTGAGTTTGCAGGTAAAAAGGTTCAGGACATATACACCTACAGAACGCGCAGCTTTGTTTGTCAAACCGGTTTAAGAATGATTAGATTTAATAAAATACTGTTTGTTGACATCACAAATGAGCAGTGTGTTTGTTTTTTTTTTTTTGTTTTTTTTTCTTTTCTCTATCCCCCACAATTTTTTAATTGAAAGGTAAAGGTCATTAACAGTTGAACATCTAAGGGGTACCATCGCTAGCGATGCTGAGCGCGATAGTCCCCGCCCCCATCGCACATGCGATATCATGGTGATAGCTGCCGTAGCAAACATTATCGCTATGGCAGCGTCACATGCACTTACCTGCCCTGCGACGTCGCTCTGGCCGGCGAACCGCCTCCTTACTAAGGGGGCGGGCCATGTGGCGTCATAGCGATGTCACACGGCAGGCGGCCAATAGAAGAGGAGGGGCGGAGATGAGTGGGACGTTAACATCCTGCCCACCTGCTTCCTTCCGCATTGGCGGCGTGAGCCACAGGACGCAGGTAGGAGATGTTCCTCGCTCCTCCGGTGTCACTCAGTGATGTGTGCTGCCGCAGGAGCGAGGAATAACATCGTAACATCGGTCGTTCCGAAATTATGGAAATGACAGACGCTACACAGATCGCCGAGTTACGACGCTTTTGTGATCGTAAATTGGCGCATCTAGGCTTTACACGTTGTGACATCTTTACTGGCGCCGGATGTGCGTCACTTTCGATTTAACCTCGGCGATATCGCAGTAACGATGTCGCAATGTGCAAAGTACCCCTAAGTGTCAGATATTCTCACCTCCTCAAAATGATTTTAAGGCTATGTGCGCACTAGAAAGTGCCTTTTTCTTAAGAAAAAAACAGACCCTCTTAAAGAATCCCGCACCCACGGTAAAAAAACGCACCAAAATCCGCATGCGGTTTTACCGCGGTTTGCCGCAGATTTTGCGCGGATTTACCGTGGATTTTCCGCAAGTTGGTCCCTGCGTATTGTTACCATTATCTATGGCAAAAACCGCAGGTACCTGTGGAAAAGTGACATGCTCATCAATTCCGCGCAGTGCGCATTTTTTAAACCCCATAGGATTTGCTGGGAAATGACTGCAGCAATGTTAGGCCCCCTTCACACGCACGTGCCTCCAGTACGTGCTAGGTCCGTGCCCACATGTACCGGAGACACGGGCACACGTATACCCATTAAATCAATGGGTATATGTGCATGCACGTGTTCAGCCAGTGGCCTGTGCCTCCGTGTGGAGCAGACGTGAGCCCGTGTGCTCCATACGGAGGCATGTCCATTATTCTCCGGCAGCACGGGTGTCACGCTGCCCGCACCCGTACCACACGGATGTAGTGTGGATGCGGTCCCACGTGACACGCGCCGGAGAAACACGTGGCATTGGAAAAAAACACATACCTCCACCATACCTGCAGTCTGTGCCGCGGCTGTCACCTGCATCCAACCCCCAGTGAATTTGAACAACGCATCTTCTTCACTGGGGGCCGGAAGCAGCGTCAACGGGGCGTGGCCTGTGCCGGACACTGTCATTCAGCACCACAGACAGCTCCGGAAGAAACAGGTAAGGCGGGACTATCTGTTCTCCGTGTGTTATTACGTATAACACACGAAGAACACGCATGTGCCGCAAACACGGCACACGGGGAGCAAACCACCCCTTTAATACGTACGTGAAAAAAATGATCTTTTTTTCACGTGCGTGTGAAGGGGCCTTAGACACATTTTCTGCACGAAATTCGTGGTAAATCCGCAGCGTGCGCACAGGGCCTAAAGGGATATTCCCATCTCCAAGTTTCTATCTCAATATTTAGTAGGTGTAATAATGATATTAGCAAATACCTCCAATTAGTAATGTAGTATAGCTCTCCTGATTAGCTATGTGTCTTACCTCATGTGCAGGGCATTGCAGGACTTAAGGGTATCCATAGTTATGACCACTAGCAACTAACTGTGAGTATATGTAAGTGTGAGTGAATGTAACCCTAAATACCTAAACTGCAATGCCCTGCACATGAGGATAAGAGACAGCTATATCAGGAGAACTATACTCCATTTCTAATTGGAGATATTTGCTAATATTATTATTACACCTGCTACATATTGGAGATGGGGAGTAGCCCTTTAATGGTATTACTGCTTCATTATTTTAATTTTTTTTATTAATTCTCCAAATTCTTCAAAATGGAGCATGTGGCATCCAAAACACCGCATTGTACAGTACAAACACAATGGATGGGATTTCTAGAAATCTCATGCCTACTGTGCGTGTGCTGCTCGTAACGAAAACTGACATGCGGTGCGGCTTTCCGAGCCGCAGCATGTCAATTCTTTGCTGCAGAGTCGCAAGCGTCCTCCGCAGGGAGTACAGAAGAGAGAAACCGCAGTGCCCAGAACACTGATCGTGGGTATAGGATGCTGCGGTCTCCTGCGGAGGAGATTAACTGCCCCGGAGGTCGGGCACCGCCACTTTCAGGACGCAGCAGGTCCTGATTGTGGGCACGTACCCTAATGAAAGCCCAAACAAAAAAGGTGAAAATGAGGGTGTGAATCAGGCTCAACTTATATCCCAACTTGTCTAAACAGCTGGTTCTGTGGTGCAGTGTGATGAGCCCGTCCCCCGCGCTATAGAGGAGCACTCATTGGCTGCAGATTGGTGCCCATTAGTGATCAGTGAGCACTACCATGCTTGGGTGCTCAGTACTCCTAAAAAGCAGTCAAACGCTTGAATGGGCACAACTCGTGTACCAATTATAATGGAAGTCAATGGGGGAATCCAAGCATTTTTTCCAAAAGAGTTAATGCAAAAATGCTTGAGTCCCCCATTGGCTTTGAGTTGCACCCATCCGAGCATTTAACTGCTGGTTACGACTACCGAGCATGGTAGTGCCCGCTCATCATACCTGTCACTTGGAGGTAGCCTGTAATTTGTTACTACCTTCTGCACCAACGATCCCCTCCTTACTGGTGCAGACGACTCTCGGCTTTCAGGAGGATGTGTCCTGCTGCTCAAGTACGACTCCGGTATTCCCTCCTTCCAGCTCTACCTGCACTTGGAAGATGTTGGTTTGTGTCTGGCATCTTGGTGAGCTCCAACATATGCTGGGTTGTGTAGTCCTCACTCCTTCCTAGTCATGTAACTTCTTCGATTTCTTGTTGCTGTCCCTACATTTGTTCTGCACATGCATGAGGATCATTTTCGACTATTCTATTTGTAACCAACACTCTCTTTAGTGGTAATCGATGGACATATTATTATTATTATAGAGCCATGTATTCCATGGCGTTTTACATGTGAAAGGGGTTTACATAATAGGGACAAGTACAATAATTATAAACAATACAAGACACAGACTGGTACAGGAGGAGAGAGGTCCCTGCCCGCGAGGGCTCACAGTCTACGAGGGATGGGTGAGGATACATTGGATGAGGGTAGAGCTGGTCATGCGGTGCTGTATCAGACTGAGGGTTACGGCAGGTTGTAGGCTTGTCGGAAGAGGTGGCTTTACAGGTTCCTTGAGAAGCTTGTCAAGGTAGGCGAGAGTCTGATGTGTTGTGGCAGAGTATTTCAGACTATGGGGGAGGCACGGGAGAAATCTTGGATGCGATGATGGGAAGAGGGGAGTAGAGGAGGAGATCTTGTGAGGATCGAAGGTTACGTGCAGGTAAGTACCGGGAGACTAGGTCACAGATGTGTGGAGGAGACAGGTTGTGGATGGCTGTAGGTCATGGGTTTCCTCCTTAAGTAGTCTCTGGTTTGATGATATAATCCTGACAGCTGTAGTCGAAATCCCTAGACTGTGGATATGGTCTCCAATCGGAACCGGGGTCCCTAGATTGAAGCCACAAGGTATCCTGATCCTCTAGTCAGCTCCTAAGAGCTTAGACTGGATCCATCAGTATCCAACAACAACAACCACATGGTGACTTAAAGAAATCCCTTTTATTGCCATAACCTTCCCTTAAGCCCGCTACACACGCTTCAATATATCTCACAATCCGTCGTTGGGGTCAAGTTGTAAGTGACGCACATGCGGCATCGTTTGTGAGGTATCTGCGTGTGACAGCTACGTGCGATCAGGATTGAACGCAAAACCGTTGATCGCAAACACATCGTATCATTCTCTAGAATTGAGCGTTTTGTTGCACGAACCTAGTGAATTGTAACGTGTGACATCCCTCATACAATTTTGGTGTCTGAGGCTATGTGCGCAGGTGTGCGCTCTGCACCGCAGCTTAAAAAAGGTCCGCTTCAGAGCGCAGCTGAAAAGCTGCGTTCTGAAGCGCCTCACAATGTCTGTCATTCACTAATCTCTGTCAGTCGGTCACTATCTCTGTCCCTCACTCTCTGTCCATGTCAGTCTATCCCCCTCTCTCATATACTCACCGATCCCCGGCGCTGCACGGCGTTCACACTGCTCCGGCGGCTTTTACTGTTTTGAAAAAGCCGGCCGCCCATTAAACAATCTCGTATTCCCTGCTTTCCCCGCCCACCGGCGCCTATGATTGGTTACAGTGAGACACGCCCCCACTCTGAGTGACAGGTGTCACACTGCACCCAATCACAGCAGCCGGTGGGCGTGTCTATACTGTGTAGTGAAATAAATAATTAAATAATGAAAAAAAACGGCGTGCGGTTCCCCCCAATTTTAAAACCAGCCAGATAAAGCCATACGGCTGAAGGCTGGTATTCTCAGGATGGGGAGCTCCACGTTATGGGGAGCCCCCCAGCCTAACAATATCAGCCAACAGCCGCCCAGAATTGCCGCATACATTATATGCGACAGTTCTGGGACTGTACCCGGCTCTTCCCGATTTGCCCTGGTGCGTTGGCAAATCGGGGTAATAAGGAGTTATTGGCAGCCCATAGCTGCCAATAAGTCCTAGATTAATCATGTCAGGCGTCTATGAGACACCCTCCATGATTAATCTGTAAATTACAGTAAATAAACACACACTCGAAAAAATCCTTTATTAGAAATAAAAAACACACACATATACCCTGGTTGACCACTTTAATCAGCCCCAAAAAGCCCTCCATGTCCGGCGTAATCCAGGATGCTCCAGCGTCGCTTCCAGCGCTGCTGCATGGAGGTGACCGGAGCTGCAGCACACACCGCCGCTCCGGTCACCTCCACGCAGGTAATGAACACAGCCGCGCGATCAGCTGAGCTGTCACTGAGGTTACCCGCTGTCACTGGATCCAGCGGTGGATGCAGCGGTGGCCGCGGGTAACCTCAGTGACAGCTCAGCTGATCGCGCTACTCATCTCAGTTGCTGCGTGGAGGTGATAGGAGCGGCGGTGAGTAGCGCGATCAGCTGAGCTGTCACTGAGGTTGCCCGCGGCCACCGCTGGATCCAGTGACAGCGGGTAACCTCAGTGACAGCTCAGCTGATCGCACGGCTGTCTTCATTAGCTGCGTGGAGGTGACCGGAGCGGCTGTGTCTGCTGCAGCTCCGGTCACCTCCATGCAGCAGCGCTGGATGCGACGCTGGAGCATCCTGGATTACGCCGGACATGGAGGGCTTTTTGGGGCTGATTAAAGTGGTGAACCAGGGTATATGTGTGTGTTTTTTATTTCTAATACAGGATTTTTTCGGGTGTGTGTGTGTTTATTTACTGTAATTTACAGATTAATCATGGAGGGTGTCTCATAGACGCCTGACATGATTAATCTAGGACTTATTGGCAGCTATGGGCTGCCATTAACTCCTTATTACCCCGATTTGCCAACGCACCAGGGCAAATCGGGAAGAGCCGGGTACAGTCCCAGAACTGTCGCATATAATGTATGCGGCAATTCTGGGCGGCTGTTGGCTGATATTGTTAGGCTGGGGGGCTCCCCATAACGTGGAGCTCCCCATCCTGAGAATACCAGCCTTCAGCCGTATGGCTTTATCTGGCTGGTTTTAAAATTGGGGGGAACCGCACGTCGTTTTTTTTCATTATTTAATTATTTATTTCACTACACAGTATAGACACGCCCACCGGCTGCTGTGATTGGGTGCAGTGTGACACCTGTCACTCAGAGTGGGGGCGTGTCTCACTGTAACCAATCATAGGCGCCGGTGGGCGGGGAAAGCAGGGAATACGAGGTTGTTTAATGGGCGGCCGGCTTTTTCAAAACAGTAAAAGCCGCCGGAGCAGTGTGAACGCCGTGCAGCGCCGGGGATCGGGGATTGATGAGTATGAGAGAGGGCTGCTAACTTCAGTAACTTAGGAGTTTAGCGGTCACCGGTGAGCCCTTCACTGGTGACCGCTAATCAGGGCGCGACAGACAGAGCCGCAGCATGACAATGAAGTCGGGTGAAGTTCACCCGAGTTCATTCTGACAGTGCGGCTCTGTCTGTGTCTGCTGTCATCTGCCATTCAGCTCTGCTACATGGCTGTCTGTGGCTGCTGTTAGCGGCCATGTAGCAGAGCTGAATGGCAGATGACATAGTAAAAACGCATCCCTACACAGTACACACGCTTGGCAAGTCAATAAATAAAAAAAAAAAAAAAGGTGCCCAATGCATACGTCACAGAACACATGATCTAAAGGATCGCACACAAAATTGACCAATTTAACATAGACTACTAACGCACGTGTGACAGCAAATGAACGACCAACGTGCAATCTCATAAGATCCCGTATGCAACCTGGGCGTGTCACATCGCAAATGCGATTGTACAACTAATTGCAACGTGTAAAGTGGGCTTTAGGATACACTGCGTCCTCATCGGATTGGTTGGACAAGATTGCTTCTCCCATTGGATGAATTTCAAGCTATATTCAAATATCCAGAGACAAGGGTGGGACAGATATGTTACATCACATCTAGCAATTCAATTAGTAATACAATGGGAACTTTGCATAATTGAGTTATCTGGGTGTCTGGGCTTCAGTGGCCAACACAATTACATGAGTCAACAAGAGCCTTGTAAAAACAATGTCCAAAGTCTATAAACAAACTATCTTCATGTCTGGCTGAATCTTAGGGTACCTTCACACTTTAGCGATGCAGCAACGATCCGACCAGCGATCTGACCTGGTCAGGATCGCTGCTGCATCGCTACATGGTCGCTGGTGAGCTGTCAAACAGGCAGATCTCACCAGCGACCAGTGACCAGCCCCCAGCCAGCAGCGACGTGCAAGCGACGCTGCGCTTGCACGGAGCCGGCGTCTGGAAGCTGCGGACACTGGTAACTAAGGTAAACATCGGGTAATCATACCCGATGTTTACATTAGTTACCAGCGCACACCGCTAAGCTGTGTGTGCAGGGAGCCGCGCACACTGAGCGCTGGCTCCTTGCTCTCCTAGCTACAGTACACATTGGGTTAATTAACCCGATGTGTAATGCAGCTACATGTGCAGAGAGCAGGGAGCCGCGCACACTGCTTAGCGCTGGCTCCTTGCTCTCCTAGCTACAGTACACATCGGGTTAATTAACCCGATGTGTACAGCAGCTACATGTGCAGAGAGCCGGAGCCGGCAGCACAGGCAGCGTGAGAGCGGCGGAGGCTCGTAACTAAGGTAAATATCGGGTAACCACCTTGGTTACCCGATGTTTATCTTGGTTACAGCTTACCGCAGCTGCCAGACGCCGGCTCCTGCTCCCTGCTCGCTTCATTTGTCGCTCTCTCGCTGTCACACACAGCGATCTGTGTGTCACAGTGGGAGAGCGCCTTTGAAGAAAACGAACCAGGGCTGTGTGTAACGAGCAGCGATCTCGCAGCAGGGACCAGATCGCTGCTCAGTGTCACACACAACGAGATCGCTAATGAGGTCACTGCTGCGTCACAAAAAGCGTGACTCAGCAGCGATCTCGGCAGCAAGCTCGCTGTGTGTGAAGCACCCCTTAAGAAATGTAACCCCTGCTAGACATTGACAGGGTCCATGTTGTCACAGGGAGTAGCGGGGGGGTGGGAGGGGGTGGAGAGGTGGATTAGCCGGGCAGCATAGTTTAGAATAGATTGTAGGGGTTCCAGTGTTAGGATGGCCTCGTGTCTACCAGCTACAGAGGCTCATTAGACCACAGGGGCAACAGAGTCTAATCCATTGAATCTCAGATTGGAACCTCTTTTATAATACATTGCAGTGCTCATGTATTGCAGTGTATTATACAAGTGCTCCCACAGTTAAAGAGTAATCGGCATTTTAATTTTTATTTAATAAATAATAAACTTTGCAAAATATTGTCAGAGAAATTTGCTTCTTTCTCCTCGACTGATCTTTCATTCTCAAAATTCTGAATTCCTGGGTGAAATGTTTTCAGTGAATACAGATTTTTAAGGGCTGTATATTCTGAGCAGAGATTAGTAAACCAGCACAACTAAGGATTTCTTGAAGGGACCATTTGGGATGGAACTGGGTTGAGAGGTTAAGGCACCCGTATTATGGAGCCAGCATACCCTGATGTGTTGATTTTTGGACGCTTCGGACACCGTACACTCAAGTTGTGATGTCACACTCGACTTTTGCTTTCACCCATGTGGTTTCCAGTGATGCTATCGGCTGAAGCGCCCTGGTGTCTCAAACTACTTCTGGACACCCAGCTCTGTGGCACTTTATCTTCTCGGAGACACCGGATCATCTGAATGCTGCAGGCCAACAGAGAAGCGACTCTAAGGGGACATAGATTCTGCACTGCACAGTGAAACGTATGGCGGTGTTCAGAGAAAAAAGAACAGAATCGTACATACAGTATCGTTTTCAATCATTTCACCACCTTGCATGGTCTGTTGTAAACGGTACAGCTAGCCACGACGTGGCCCCTAGGAATGATGTCGCAACCAGAGATCCTAAACATGCATGTGTGGAGCCCCTGAGGCTCAGTCGCCACAGGGTATTGTATCTGACTTAAGATGCAATGCTTAATCCCGGGTGATGAAGGAGTTGATCGCTGGTGTTTGTTTCACTAAGGCTGGACACACACGAGCGTATGGCATCCGATGCGATATGCTAATGACCCCCGGCTCAGGCTCTGCTGTGAGCGTGAGCTGGGTGCCGCAAACATGCCAACTCTTCCTCCAACCCAATAATCCAACGGTAAGGTTTTAATCCAAAGGAAAAGTTCAAGGTTCAATTGGACACGGACAGTTGTGTCTCCGTACAGCAGGGGTAAGGAAAGGTACGCTCCCCGCCGTGACAGTGTCCAATGACAAAGTTACTTCATGTAACGTCCTCCTTTGGTAAAAGTAGCACGAGTTCGGTGACTGGACGAATCACACACATGTGCCAGCCGTGGCACGTTGAAAACTTGTAGTCACTGAAACAGTGAGCAATGTGAATAAGACAAGCTACGACTCGTACCTCAGATGACCAACTTGAGAAGCGCTCGAAGCGATGAGGTCTCAACTTCTGTTCTGATGTCACTGAAGTGTAGCGAGCGGAGACGACCGGTCTAATTTCCTTGTCGGATTCTGGTTCCACCAGCTCGTACATGTTGCCGGCGTAGTTATCGCAGGTCTCCTCGTATAAGATACTTGGAGGTGTCAGCCACATGTTGTCGCCGAGTTTGGATGCAGCAGTGAGTCTCGTTCCTCGGTCGGCTGGGTTTTGTTAAGTGGGAATGTGGTACCACTGTTCAGCATGATCTCTGTCGAGGATATTTTGCGTAATCTCGACAAAGCATTTCTCCATCTCTGGTTGTCTTTCCAAAGTGCGTTTTAGAGAGGAGGACCTTGCGGTTGCTTGCTGGGAGTTGTTTGGCAACCTTGGCCTTGGAGACCGAAAGGGTAATGGGGCTACCCAACTGTTAGAGTCCTTTTGAGAGAACTCTTTATCCAGAATCTTTATGAATTCTTTGTCTTCTCTCATCGGAGCCAATTTGTTGTCTTCGTTTGTAGACTCGAACGCTCTTGACCCGAAGTCGTCATCCCAGAGATGATATGCGTCCGCGCAGTCGGGAGGCTGCTGTCGCCACCTGCTGTCACTCAGCCTCTCTTTCACCCTGTAGTGATGCGGACATGGTTGAGAGTGAGTGCCGCGACCATTTGGGAGGATGTGCGTCTTGTAGGAGGAGATCGCGTCGGGACTCTTCATTTTGCCTACGCAGACGTTTCCTGTGATCACCCAGCCTAAGTCGTAGCGCTGAGCGAATGGCGCATCGTGTGGCCCGTTGATGTGTTGGCGTACTTTGTGTAGCCGGACGATGTCCCTTCCTATCAGAATCAGGATTTTTGCACTATGATCAAGAGGTGGGATCTTGCTGGCGATAGTTCTCAGGTGAGGGTGGTGAAGAGCTGCCTCTGGTGTTGGAATCTCTTCCCGGTTAGCCGGTATCTGATTGCACTCGACGAGTGTCGGTAGAGGTATCTCTACGGTATGTTCAATAGATGTTACCACGAGAGCACTGGCTCTTCTTCCGCAAGCTTCTGAGATGCCGCTGCAAGTACCTAGTGTGTAAGGGTAGGCATTTCCTTTTAAGCCGAACAAGTCGAAGTGTTCAGACCTGGCGAGTGACCTGTTGCTCTGGTCATCCAGGATGCTGTACACCTTCACGGCCCTTTCTGGGTGACCTTTGGGATATACCCTTACTAGGCATATTTTTGCACAAGACTTGTCCCAGAGATCTTCTCCGCAGACTTTAGTGCATGAGGAGGATACTGTGAGGTAGTTTGCAGCTTGGCCTGTACTCTCCCCGCCATGACTTGTGGTAGGAGAAGGTGTAGGTGCAGGATCAGGCTGAGATGGGTGGAGCGCTTGTACGTGATCCGTGCTGTCGCACTCCATGCACTTAATTGTAACCTTACAGTCCTTGGCAAGGTGTTCTGTAGAGGCACAACACCTGAAACATACCCCAAACCCTTTCAAGAGTTCCTTTCGTTCTTGAAGGGGTTTCTTCCTGAAGCCAATGCACTTCTTCAGGGGGTGTGGCAGCTTGTGAATTGGACACTGGCGGTTTGGATTTTCCGCCTTCCCGCCTTCATTGCCCTTGTCTGGTGCTGACGTTGGTGTAGGTGGTAGAACATCGGTCTTTTTGACTGATACTGGGCCCCTACATTTTCTGTCATTTTGATGAGTGCTCTCATACCTGGGAGCTGGTGAAGTGGAGTCGGTAGGTTCTCCACAGGTGAAGCTGGGGTCTGCCTTACGTTCCGCGATGCCATTGATGAACTCGCAGAAGTAGGAGAATGGAGGGAAGGAGACTTGGTGCTCTTTTTTATAGTTTGTTCCTACCGTGGTCCACCTTTCCTGCACGTTGTAAGGTAACTTGGCGACTATGGGTTTCACCCCACGAGCGGTGTCCAGGTAGCTGAGGCCAGGTAGGTGTGTGTCTGTTTTGGCCAGCTGGAGCTGAGTTCCTGGTACTTTGAAGCATCCTTGCCAGATATTTTGGGAAGGTCGTATAGTTGTTTCAGCAATGCATCTTCAATTGCTTCAGGACTGCCGAAGCCTTTCTCTAGCCTGTCCCATGCGGTTGCGAGACCAGTTGTTGGGTCGCTGATGTAGACGGATCTGAGTCTCTTGATTCTTTCAGTAGACCGTGGCCCTAGCCACCTGATTAGCAAGTCCAGCTCTTCGGCAGCCGTAATGCCGAGGTCACGCGTTGCGGTTTTAAAGGCACACTTCCACCCTCTGTAGTTTTCGGGCTGGTCGTCAAACTTTGTGAGACCGGTGTTGGTGAGTTCTCGGCGGATCATGTACCTCGCAAAGTCGGACATGTCTGATCTTTCCGACGTTGGGGGCACATTTGCTGACTGCGTGATGCTGGTTGCGTGATTCGTAGCTTCTTGGTTCGGGAACATGGGAAAGTATGGAGTGGCGTAGGCGTTTAGACCAGTGATCGGTTTGGTGTGTACAATCTCTGTTGTATACGGGGCCGGAACTACATAGTTGTTGGGAGTGTAGCGCCTTGCCGGCATGTTAGGTTGCATGTAGACATGGGCATACGGAGGTTGCTGATGCGCAGGGTGTGGCTGTGCATTGGAATATGAAGCAGGTTCAGGCTTGAAAGTCTGAGGTGCATTGGACTGACCTGGAAGGCTGGAAGCTGTAGGTGGATCAGTGTCTTGAGGCTCTGGAGAAGTGTTAGCACTGACAGGAATGTTGATGGTAGTTGGCAGTTCGTCGGCTTGGCTCAGCACGTAATCTCTTGTTCGCTTAAGTGAGTCTTCTGTGTCGAGATCACACAAACTGGCACTGCCTTCTTGGCTCCCACCCAGAGCTTGCTCAAAGACTTTTAGCCTTGCCATGGCCGCCACATGTTCACATTCCTTCTGAAGGGCTTCAATTTCTGCTTCCTTGCGTGTAGATTCTGTTTTCATCTCTGCTTCCTTGCGTGCAGATTCTGCTTTCATCTCAGCTTCCTTGCGTGCAGATTCTGCTTTCATCTCCGCTTCCTTGCGTGCAGATTCTGCTTTCATCTCCGCTTCCTTGCGTGCAGATTCTGCTTTCATCTCTGCTTCTCTCTGGGCGAAGATGGCGTGTACTTTTGTTGTTTCTGCTTCAGCGCGCGCCTTTATGAGCTGCTCGCTGAGGGTTGAGTACCTTGATGAGCCTGATTTGAGTGAGTGCCTTGAGCTCTTAGTGGACCTGGATTTGTAAGATGCCGCTCCTGACATTTGCGCAATTTTTGCTTCAGTCTCGCTCACAATGTCGTGCACAGTGCAGTCTCGTTCAGCATTAAGCTGTTGAAAGTCCTGTAGTTCTTTATGAGACTCAGACGTATTTGATCTCAGCAGGGTAGAGGAATATTTTTTACAAATCTCTTTGTAATTAGCACACAAGCGGTCTTTATGTAGCCGGACACTCCCATTCTACAATTGTAACAACACTATGAAAAAATATTTTACGTGTAACATTTTTTCAAAAGAGGAGTTCATAAGTCCTGATAATGAATAATAATCTTTATTATATGAATAAACACACAATTAAAAGGATGTGTACAGTAAACAGAACGACTTAAGCAGCATAATATTGCACGTGAAAAGAGTGCAACCTGGAAAAAAGTGACACGTGCTATTACAGTAAACAGGGTTATTCTCAGACCCACTAAAAATTATGTCTGGGTTAGGGGCATCAATATCTAAATAACAGTTCCACAAAAGAGAATCCCCTTGAGCCCCTATCCAGCATATAAGACACAGGGGTTATATCCAGGATAAAATCCGTTATGTACTGAGTATCCCAATGACTGGTGGGTGACGGATCCGTCTATGAACAAGGCTGGACCTTATTCCCAATTAGGGACAGTATCCTTGCCTTTTACTGCCGTCGTGCCAGTTGCTTATGGCATGGAACAACCCCACTAGGGAGATGTCCACTCTGTCGTATACTTGTAAAACTGGTCAACGTCCCGACATCCAAACCGGATCAGTCAGCCACAAGTCCCTATATAATTAACTTCATCATAGTTGGTCACTAAATATCCAGGATTACAAATATTCTGTGCTAAGTAACCCAGTGACTGGTGGATGACGGATCTGTCTGTGAATAAGGTTGGACCTTATTCCCACAAGGAGATAGTATCCTTTACCTTTTTGCTACAGTCGAACCGGCTGCTTATGGCACGGAGCAGCCCCACAAGGAGGATGTCCGCGCTGCCGTGTAAATGCTAAACCGGTCAGCGTCCCGGCATCCAAAACAGATCGGTCAGCCACAAATCCAAAATTTACCTGGGTACACAAGTCTACATGCCGCCAGCCTCTTACCCCGATGTACGTTTCGCGCCCAGCTTCAACGGGGGGCGTGCTAGGCAGTCGGAAGTGCTGGGTATAAATACACGAGATCTGCCAATCGGGTGACATAAGCGGCGCTCACGTAAATCTTGTTCCTCCCTCCTTAAAACGTCACCTCCTGCCGGGCACTCGTGGAACGCAGTCTGCGTGTCAGGCACATAAAAGTGTCCAACACTGCAGAATGCCCCACATAATTGTGCTCAGCATTTTTGTTCCGGGTGGCTTCAGACAACGTGAGCGCACTATCGTGATCAGCAGATCTATCTATATTTACAGATAGAAATTATTGTCTTAGTCACCATTAGTGAATTTTAACCCCTCTCTACATTGCAAACCATCAAATATCAATATACCACAACAATATCCCAATAATATCCTTATATAGAACCATATTTACAATAGTATCATCCCATATACATCAATTAATACACCTATTCATCAATACAAAATACATATATAAAAATATATATATATTTTTATTATACAAAAAACACCATAATTACTATTATTTAAATATAAAATATTCTAGTAAATTCTCAAAGTGTTGCTGGTGGATCCATATGCCAATATCGAGGACAAAAGGAAGGAATTTTAACATCTACAATGAAGAGAAAACAAAAACAAAATACAATTAAAAACAAAATAAAATATATACCCATCACATCCACTTAAAACCCCACACAAAAATTAAAAACAATTAAAAACAGGATTGACAAAAAGATCCAAATATTAAGGCCAATAATCATTATTTTGATCCAAGTCCTTGGAATTTACAAAAATGCCCCAAAACCTAGAGTTTCGTTTAGTCCTTGAGGGCTCAGGGTACCAAGCCTAAAAATCCACCGGCTTTCAATTCTAGCCAGAATTTTGCCTAAATCCCCTCCTCTAATTCCCAAATCTACCTGGTCAATAGCTTTAACTCTAAGGAAAAAAGGATTACAGTTGTGAAATTCTTTGAAATGTCGCGGTAATGTTTTAAGTTGTATCTTATCATCTACCGTCTTTGCATTGGCAATGTCTCTACAGTGTTCACGTATCCTAATTTTCAATTCCCGGGTCGTTAAGCCAACATATAATTTCTTACAAGGACATTCACCCAAATAAATGACTCCTTTTGAAGCACAAGTAAGCTGTTTTCTTATTGTAAATATCTTGGATCCATCAAAATTGGTGAAATTTTTTGATTTTGTGAGATTAGCACAGGCTTTGCAAAGCCCGCAGGGGAAAAAACCTTGATCTGCTGGAGTCAGCACCCTTTTCTGTTTTGCTTCTCTATCAAAGTGACTATGGACTAATGTGTCCTTCAAATTCTTAGATCTTCTCGCTGTAACCAGCGGTATAGGAGGCAAAATATCCCTCAAAATTTTGTCAGAGCGTAAAATACCCCAATGCTTAGACAATATATTCTTCATTTCTGCCCAACGGTTGTGAAAAGTTGTGATAAACCGAGTTTGTCCTGTATTTGCCTCCTTCGCCTTATTGTCTCCAGTTGATCGAGACTCATTAGGAAACAGTAAGGAATCCCTAGAGCAATGTACGGCTCGCTGATAACCCTTGCGTATTACTCTCTTATTATAGCCTCTTTCAAGAAACCTGTTTGCTAATTCTTTAGATTGTTGTTCAAACATATCCTGATCTGAACAGATCCTTTTAGTTCGTAAAAATTGCCCTACCGGGATACCTGAAATTACTGCCTTAGGGTGAGAAGATGAGGCATGGAGGAGGCTATTTGTCGCTGTACTTTTTCTAAAAATAGATGTTGACAAACAGCCATCTTTTTCCGCTTTAATGAAAATATCTAGAAACTCAAGTTCTCTACCCTGCTTAAATGTTAACCTGATGTTTTGTTGGTTGTTATTCAAGGTTTGCATCACCTCATTAAGCTCAGAGGTGGGGCCATCCCAGATGAAAAGGATGTCGTCAATGTAACGCATCCAATTATGGATGCGACTACAACCTGGGATGACCTCACTTAAAAATATGTCCCTCTCCCATGCTCCTAAGAATAAATTGGCATACGAGGGGGCACATGTCGCCCCCATTGCCGTACCTTGCGTCTGCAGGAAAATTTTTCCATCAAAAGTAAAAACATTGTGGGTTAGTACGAATTCCAACAGAATCAAGAGTAATTCCACCATCGGTTTCTCCATTGTAATGTTCTTCAAAAATAGAGAAACTGCTCGTAAGCCATCCGTGTGTTTTATCGACGTATAAAGTGACTCGACGTCGGCCGTAACAAGAGTCATACTGGAACTAAGCTGAATGCCATCCAGTCTACCCAGTGCCGACGTCGTGTCCCTAATATATGATGGCAATTCCGTCACAAGAGGCTTAAGATAGTGGTCGATGATATTACAAATCATTTCACATAATCCTCCATTACCTGCCACTATCGGTCTTCCCGGAGGATCTGTAATATTCTTATGCACCTTTGGGATTAAATAGAATGTCGCTAACCGAGGGTGCAGATTTTTAACAAAATCCACCAATTTTTTGGGTATTATCCCTTGATCGAAAGCCTGTGACAGAATTGAGAGCAGATCAGCCTGAAAAATTGGAAGAGGGTTAGACATCAGTTTTGTAACACTGTCTCATATTCAACAATTTGTAGGCCTGTCGTTCATACATGACAACAGGCCATACAACAATATTGCCGCCTTTATCAGCGGACTTAAAGACTACATCAGTCCAAGACTGTAAGTCTTTCAATGCCTCTCTTTCCTTTCTGGACAAATTAGATGGACCACGATATGTAGAAAAACTATGCTCAAAATCTTGTGAAACCATCCTTGTGAAGATTTCAATAGCTGGACATATACTAAAGGCAGGGAATTTACTAGATTTCTTCAAAAGGTCATGTGGAAACGTACTTACAGACTGAGGTGAGCTTTCATCCTCTAATGATTGAAGTACAGCCACAGCCTCCCTTTCTTCCTTTGTGAAGGAATCCTCTGATTGATGGGATTTGTTAAATAATCTCTTGAAAAATAATTTCCTTGAAAACAAATGTAAATCCTTTATGGATGTGAACGTGTCTGCAGAACATGAGGGAGAAAAAGATAAGCCCTTTCCCAACAGAGAAATATGTGGTTCAGTTAGAATATGATCAGATAAATTGATTACCTTTAATTGCTGATGTTCACTACTGCTTTCTTTATTATATCGTAGGGTCGTTTGTTAAATTTTTGCTTAGTTTTGGAACGCGTATTAAACGTGTGTCCATGATCCAATGAAATACTAGCCACGCTAGATGTCCCAGACTGTATAGATGAACTCCTAGAGCGATTTTGAGCCCCTTCGGATTTTCTATTTTGCCAACGAAAAATGTTATTATTTTCATAATCTCCTACATCCCGAACAAACTTCTTCTGTTTGTCTGAGCTTATTTCCTTTTCCCATCTCTCCATATCTTTCTCCAAGAGGGTAATTAAATTTTGGAAGGGTTCATTATTAAGCTCCTTCTGTAACGTTGATTGAATGGACTCAATCTCTTTCTCAATTTTGTTCATAGACATTGAGTTATTTTCCATAATTATCCGTATGAATTCTAGAGAGCAGGTGGTTGCAGCCGCAATCCACCTCTGATTTAACCCTTCATCCTCTAAATCAAAGGAGGGGTAAATTTGGACCCTTAAGCCCCTAGGTACTATTTTTTGATCAAGGTAATTTTCCAAGGACGTCCGCGTCCACCACAATTTCATCTTTTTATATAACATATTTTTGTATCTTTTTGTCAATTCTTTATGTACCACACCATTATCCACATTGACTGTCACATCTCGTCTAAAAATCCCTGAAGCTTTGGACTGCCAAGCTGTAAACTTAGCCTCAAAGTCCATTTTGGAATGACCAATCTGTAATGAAAACAGAAGCAATAGAATTAGCACACAAGCGGTCTTTATGTAGCCGGACACTCCCATTCTACAATTGTAACAACACTATGAGAAAATATTTTATGTGTAACATTTCTTCAAAAGAGGAGTTCATAAGTCCTGATAATGAATAATAATCTTTATTATATGAATAAACACACAATTAAAAGGATGTGTACAGTAAACAGAACGACTTAAGCAGCATAATATTGCACATGAAAAGAGTCCAACCTGGAAAAAAGTGACACGTGCTATTACAGTAAACAGGGTTATTCTCAGACCCACTAAAAATTATGTCTGGGTTAGGGGCATCAATATCTAAATAACAGTTCCACAAAAGAGAATCCCCTTGAGCCCCTATCCAGCATATAAGACACAGGGGTCATATCCAGGATAAAATCCGTTATGTACTGAGTATCCCAATGACTGGTGGGTGACGGATCCGTCTATGAACAAGGCTGGACCTTATTCCCAATTAGGGACAGTATCCTTGCCTTTTACTGCCGTCGTGCCAGTTGCTTATGGCATGGAACAACCCCACTAGGGAGATGTCCACTCTGCCGTATACTTGTAAAACTGGTCAACGTCCCGACATCCAAACCAAGATGTTAAAATTCCTTCCTTTTGTCCTCGATATTGGCATATGGATCCACCAGCAACACTTTGAGAATTTACTAGAATATTTTATATTTAAATAATAGTAATTATGGTGTTTTTTGTATAATAAAAATATATTTTTTTATATATGTATTTTGTATTGATGAATAGGTGTATTAATTGATGTATATGGGATGATACTATTGTAAATATGGTTCTATATAAGGATATTATTGGGATATTGTTGTGGTATATTGATATTTGATGGTTTGCAATGTAGAGAGGGGTTAAAATTCACTAATGGTGACTAAGACAATAATTTCTATCTGTAAATATAGATAGATCTGCTGATCACGATAGTGCGCTCACGTTGTCTGAAGCCACCCGGAACAAAAATGCTGAGCACAATTATGTGGGGCATTCTGCAGTGTCGGACACTTTTATGTGCCTGACACGCAGACTGCGTTCCACGAGTGCCCGGCAGGAGGTGACGTTTTAAGGAGGGAGGAACAAGATTTACGTGAGCGCCGCTTATGTCACCCGATTGGCAGATCTCGTGTATTTATACCCAGCACTTCCGACTGCCTAGCACGCCCCCCGTTGAAGCTGGGCGCGAAACGTACGTCGGGGTAAGAGGCTGGCGGCATGTAGACTTGTGTACCCAGGTAAATTTTGGATTTGTGGCTGACCGATCTGTTTTGGATGCCGGGACGCTGACCGGTTTAGCATTTACACGGCAGCGCGGACATCCTCCTTGTGGGGCTGCTCCGTGCCATAAGCAGCCGGTTCGACTGTAGCAAAAAGGTAAAGGATACTATCTCCTTGTGGGAATAAGGTCCAACCTTATTCACAGACAGATCCGTCATCCACCAGTCACTGGGTTACTTAGCACAGAATATTTGTAATCCTGGATATTTAGTGACCAACTATGATGAAGTTAATTATATAGGGACTTGTGGCTGACTGATCCGGTTTGGATGTCGGGACGTTGACCAGTTTTACAAGTATACGACAGAGTGGACATCTCCCTAGTGGGGTTGTTCCATGCCATAAGCAACTGGCACGACGGCAGTAAAAGGCAAGGATACTGTCCCTAATTGGGAATAAGGTCCAGCCTTGTTCATAGACGGATCCGTCACCCACCAGTCATTGGGATACTCAGTACATAACGGATTTTATCCTGGATATGACCCCTGTGTCTTATATGCTGGATAGGGGCTCAAGGGGATTCTCTTTTGTGGAACTGTTATTTAGATATTGATGCCCCTAACCCAGACATAATTTTTAGTGGGTCTGAGAATAACCCTGTTTACTGTAATAGCACGTGTCACTTTTTTCCAGGTTGGACTCTTTTCATGTGCAATATTATGCTGCTTAAGTCGTTCTGTTTACTGTACACATCCTTTTAATTGTGTGTTTATTCATATAATAAAGATTATTATTCATTATCAGGACTTATGAACTCCTCTTTTGAAGAAATGTTACACGTAAAATATTTTTTCATAGTGTTGTTACAAATCTCTTTGTAAGACCGGTATGCTGAGTACAGTTGTTCAAGCGCTCCCTCTGGTGGTAGCTCATGAGCACCGGGCGCAGATAAAACAGTCACTTGTTTTTGCACTCTTTGCCACAATAATGCTGTCTGGGTAAACAGTTCACTTCTGGCTGTTTCTAGGTTCTCTTTAACCTTCCGTGTTGGTTTGGTCAACCGTTTAGATCTTTCACTGTAATTTAAGTGTGAGTCCATGTCTTCCTCTTGTTGCTTTAGAGCAGGTAGTGAGAGAGTTCTCTTTGACTCCATCAGGAATGGTGAATGCTGCCTGCACTGGTTGTCAGGGAGACCAATACAATGTTGCAATCTCTGCAGCCAGCAGTCTGTGTTTGCAGCATGTATTTGCAAAGTCTCTGGCTGCAATTTACAATTAGCTTATGGGGGATTCTAGGTTTATAGCTGCACACAGTTCTGATAACAGGTTAATACTTTAGGGGTGCTTCACACACAGCGAGCTCGCTGCCGAGATCGCTGCTGAGTCACACTTTTTGTGACGCAGCAGTGACCTCATTAGCAATATCGCTGTGTGTGACACTGAGCAGCGATCTGGCCCCTGCTGCGAGATCGCTGCTCGTTACACACAGCCCTGGTTCGTTTTCTTCAAAGGCGCTCTCCCACTGTGACACACAGATCGCTGTGTGTGACAGCGAGAGAGCGACGAAATGAAGCGAGCAGGGAGCAGGAGCCGGCATCTGGCAGCTGCGGTAAGCTGTAACCAAGATAAACATCGGGTAACCAAGGTGGTTACCCAATATTTACCTTAGTTACCAGCCTCCGCAGCTCTCACGCTGCCTGTGCTGCCGGCTCCGGCTCTCTGCACATGTAGCTGCTGTACACATCGGGTTAATTATCAGTCCCTTAGATAACTGTATGATTTTACTCACTCTACTGGCTTCCACAGATAGTGTTAACTCAGCCCAACGATGACTTGTAGGAAGACAAGGAGAAACGCTGTAGTTTTCTTCTAGAATCTTGTATTAAGTACAAAGTAAAGGCAGGTGAAAAGGAATAATCTGTACAGGGTTGCAGACATGTCTCTTCAGCAATGGTTCCTCTAGACCAGGGGTGGGCAATTAATTTTCCCATGGGGCCGCATGAGAAATTGGGATGGTTTTAGAGGGCCGGACTAATATAATTAACTCGGTTCTACACACATATACATATATATATATATATATACACACACAAACACGCATATATACTGTGCGTGTATAATATATATACACATACACACAATGTATACATACACACACAATCCCCATATACTACATCACTACACCCGCCACATACTACACCTGTAATATACATCAGTATACACTACACCTGTAATAAACTACACCGCTATATACTATACCACTATATATTACATCACTACACCCCTATATACACCTGTAATATGCTACATCACTATATACTACACCTGTAATAAACTGCAGCACATCACTATATACTACACCTGTGATAACCTACATTACTACACCCCTATATACTACACTTGTATTATACTACATCACTACACCCCTATATACTACACTTGTATTATACTACATCACTACACCCCTATATACTACACTTGTATTATACTACACTCCAATATACTACACCTGTATTATACTACACCACTACACCTGTAATATACTACACCACTACACCCCATATACACCTGTAATATACTACACCACTACACCCTTATATACACCTGTAATATACTACACTACTACACCCCTATATACACCTGTATAATACAGGTGTATATAGTGGTGTAGTATAATACAGGTGTATATAGGGGTGTAGTATAATACAGGTGTATATAGGGGTGTAGTATAATACAGGTGTATATAGGGGTGTAGTGGTGTAGTATAATACAGGTGTATATAGGGGTGTAGTATAATACAGGTGTATATAGGGGTGTAGTATATTACAGGTGTATATAGGGGTGTAGTGGTGTAGTATAATACAGGTGTATATAGTGGTGTAGTATAATACAGGTGTATATAGGGGTGTAGTATAATACAGGTGTATATAGGGGTGTAGTATAATACAGGTGTATATAGGGGTGTAGTATAATACAGGTGTATATAGGGGTGTAGTGGTGTAGTATAATACAGGTGTATATAGGGGTGTAGTATAATACAGGTGTATATAGAGGTGTAGTATATTACAGGTGTATATAGGGGTGTAGTGGTGTAGTATAATACAGGTGTATATAGGGGTGTAGTATTATACTACACTCCTATATACACCTGTATTATACTACACCACTACACACCTATAACACTACACCACTACACCCCCCCATATACCACACCTGTAAAACTACATTCCCATATACTAAACCACTACACCCCAAATATTTGTCAAAAGTTACCCCTCTCCCCCAGCCCCCCGCCTGCCCGCCCCCATTGTCCCCGCAGGTTACTAGTAACCACTCACCTCTCTTTTTATCGTTCCCGTCCTCAGACACCTCCGTACGAGCCCCCCGCTGAGCTGCTTCTCCTTCACATGGCCAGGCTGCGCCGACGCTGTATTCCTAGGAGCCCCCGCCGCTGCCTCTCTCCATACGGCCCCCGCCTCTGCAGCTTCTCCTTCCGGGCAGGAACTTTTCAAATGACACACGCGCGCCGTACTGACGATATCAGGGCGCGCGTGTGTCACAGAGAAAAGTGTCGGGCAAGGAACAGAGGAGAGATTCCTGCGTTCCGCTGCCTACACTGTGCGGAGCTTCAGGATCTGTCCTCTGTTTCCTGCCCGACACGCAGCGTGTGATGAGGGTCAGGGCCGGCTCCAGGTTTTTGTGGGCCCCGGGCGGAAGAGTCCCAGTGGGCCCCATCAACACGCAGACACACATACGTACACATACATATTTAAAGACAAACTCACAAAAATACATATAGAACGGACACATCTATACAGCCATATACACTGACATACATAGATACACATTATACATGCCTACAGACACACAGCTCTGCTGCATACATACAGACACACATAGCTCTGCTACAGACACACATAGCTCTGCTACAGACACACATAGCTCTGCTACAGACACACATAGCTCTGCTACATACATACACACATAGCTCTGCTACATACATACACACATAGCTCTGCTACATACATACACACATAGCTCTGCTACATACATACACACATAGCTCTGCTACATACATACACACATAGCTCTGCTACATACATACACACATAGCTCTTCTACATACATACACACATAGCTCTTCTACATACATACACACATAGCACTGCTACATACATACACACATAGCTCTTCTACATACATACACACATAGCTCTTCTACATACATACACACATAGCTCTGCTGCATACATACACACATAGCTCTGCTACACACACATAGCACTGCTACATACAGACACACATAGCTCTGCTACACCCATAGCTCTGCTACATACACACATAGCACTGCTACATAGACACATAGCACTGCTACATATATACATACATACACATTGCTCTGCTACATACACACATAGCTCTGCTACATACATACACACATAGCTCTGCTACATACATACACACATAGCTCTGCTACATACATACACACATAGCTCTGCTACATACATACACACATAGCTCTGCTACATACATACACACATAGCTCTGCTACATACATACACACATAGCTCTGCTACATACATAGCTCTGCTACATACATACACACATAGCACTGCTACATACATACACACATAGCACTGCTACATACACACACAGCACTGCTACATACAGACACACATAGCTCTGCTACATATATACATACATACACATTGCTCTGCTACATACACACATAGCTCTGCTACATACATACACACATAGCACTGCTACATACATACACACATAGCACTGCTACATACACACATAGCACTGCTACATACACACATAGCACTGCTACATACAGACACACATAGCTCTGCTACATATATACATACATACACATTGCTCTGCTACATACACACATAGCTCTGCTACATACATACACACATAGCTCTGCTACATACATAGCTCTGCTACATACATACACACATAGCACTGCTACATACACACATAGCACTGCTACATACATACACACATAGCACTGCTACATACACACATAGCACAGCTACATACATACACACATAGCTCTGCTACATATATACATACATACACATTGCTCTGCTACATACACACATAGCTCTGCTACATACTTACACACATAGCTCTGCTACATACATACACACATAGCTCTGCTACATATGTACATACAGACAGACACACACGCGGCTCTGGGGCCCAGCACATACGGCACCGGGGGGGGGGGGGTTTGCAGGGAATACACCTAGGGGGGAGAAGAGCCCATACAGCTCACCAGGGCCCATAAATCGGGCGGTGGGGAGGGCACATACCGCTCAGGTCACGGTGGAGAGGGGGCCCACACAGAGCCGGAAAGAAGCACTGTGCTGGGGGTCGCTGGCTGGCACTGCAACTCTCATCTGTGGGATGAGCAGGACGCCGGCCGGTAGCTCCGCCCACAGATTAAGTTCAGCCAGGAAGTCTTTGCTCCTTAAAGGGACGGCGCTGCAGATTCCTACTCGGCCCGGGGGGCAGCAGAACTAAGGCGAGGGGGTCCTGGCCAAGGGTCACCAGAACTGACGAGGCCGAGTGGGCCCCCCCGGCTCTCCAGGGCCCCGGCATTTGCCCGGGCACTGATGAGGGCAATCTGACCACGCGCCTCCCGGAGCCTGGAGCTCCGCACAACAGGTCAGATTGCTCTCATCAGTGACTGGCCAGCAAGGACGCCCTGAGCCAGGCGGGCCGGTCACAGAGAGTAGGCGGGCCGGATGTGGCCCGCGGGCCGCCCCTTGCCCAGGTCTGCTCTAGACTAAACTGAAGGAGAAGGGAGGAGCTTTCTATACAGAAGCCAACTAAGGGAGGTACATAGGGACAAACTTCATACAGTCTAATCTACCTAGTAACAATAAGGAATTTCCTGATAGGAGGAAAAAAATATGCAATGCAAGAATTATATACAATGAGTTAAGTGAAAAATACATAGTTACATATATGCCATTATGATAAACATGGATTAAATAAATAATTGCTGGACATTCGCTAGAACACACAAGGAAAAGCAAAAAGAAAAGGCGAACAAAGTCCAATATATATATACAAAAATATTTATTTATGACAATTTAATCCGAACAATAGTTCATTCAGGAGCAGCGAATGAGAGCACAAAATAGAATTAAGTGGTGAACAATAGTCAAAAACCTGCAGAAATCGTACCTATCAATAAGAATAGAAAGGATACAGCATAGAGACTAATATACATATATAGCCGTACTGACAGTGTCATATAGCATTACACATGAGAGTTAAGTCATATACCAAAACAGATTGATAGTGGCAGCACACATATGAAATACGATGTTATCACAATCAGAAGTTACATATATATCCCTTAAGCATTTAAGCCGCTGAACAATAACAGGGAACCCAATAAAGACTCACCCAAAAAGTAAGCCAGGTACCAGCAACCACACATATACGCGGCATACAGTGCAACTCCTAATGGGAAGGTCAAATCCTTCATAAACTAAGCAGCTGTACAGCTAAGTAATAGAAGGGAGCCCAATCAGGACTCACCCACTAGTTAGTCCTTACTAATATAGTAGGTAGTCAAAGAATATGATGTTATCCCAATTGGAAGTTGCATACATAACTCCCACGTATTTAAGCCACTGAGCGATAATAGGGAGCCAAATAAGGACTCACCCAAAAATAGGCCAGGTACCAACAATATATTAAGTAATGGCAACCATACATGCACGCGGCATTTTAGTGCAACTCACAATGGGAAACACACATATGAGCCACGTGTGCTAAGCAGCTAACCAGTGGTAAAAAGCCCAGTAAAGACTGATCCATGAAAAGTAGAGCATAGACTAACAATGAAAACCGCATATACAGCGTTACACTAAATATGAAGTGCACATGTATCCCTCGTATCCTTCGTAAACTAAACAGCAGAGCAGCTGAATAGTAGTAGGGAGCCCAATCAGGACTCACCCACTAGTATATCCTTACTGATATGGTAGATAATCCAGAAAATAACATGGCGATGAACATACCAGGGCAGCTGACCAGCACGTGGCAGGATTGCTGCAGGAGACAGCCCGACGGCCGTTTCGAAAACCTTCGTCACGGGGCAGTCAAATTAAATACGTTCAAGTTAAATACGTGGGAGTTATGTATGCAACTTCCAATTGGGATAACATCATATTCTTTGACTACCTACTATATTAGTAAGGACTAACTAGTGGGTGAGTCCTGATTGGGCTCCCTTCTATTACTTAGCTGTACAGCTGCTTAGTTTATGAAGGATTTGACCTTCCCATTAGGAGTTGCACTGTACGCCGCGTAACATGTGTGGTTGCTGGTACCTGGCTTACTTTTTGGGTGAGTCTTTATTGGGTTCCCTGTTATTGTTCAGCGGCTTAAATGCTTAAGGGATATATATGTAACTTCTGATTGTGATAACATCGTATTTCATATGTGTGCTGCCACTATCAATCTGTTTTGGTATATGACTTAACTCTCATGTGTAATGCTATATGACACTGTCAGTACGGCTATATATGTATATTAGTCTCTATGCTGTATCCTTCTTTCTATTAATGATAGGTACGATTTCTGCAGGTTTTTGACTATTGTTCACCACTTAATTCTATTTTGTGCTCTCATTCGCTGCTCCTGAATGAACTATTGTTCGGATTAAATTGTCATAAATAAATATTTTTGTATATATATATTGGACTTAAGAATTATATACAACAGGTTGTTCCCATTCATGGGTAGAGATGAGCGAACCGGTCGCGGTTCGGCTCGAGGCGGTTCGCCGAACGGAGCTCCCGTTCGAGTTCGGTTCGTCGAACGTTCGACGAACCGAACTCGAACCAATAGGCTATAATAGGAGGCAATCACAAACACATAAAAATGCATTATAAATGTACACATACAGTAAATAAACATTGCCATAACACTTACCGGTCCCCGCGATCCCTCCTGCACTCTGTCTCCTGCCGCTATTCCATCCGATGATCGCTGAATCCTCCCGGTGACCGGCACTGCCAGCAGAGAAGCAGGACCTATCGTGACGTCAAAATAGCCATGTGACCAGTCACGTGGCTATTATCTCATTGTCTACAGACTGGTCACATGACTATGACGCGTCATGTAGGACCTGCGAGTGCATCTCTCCGGTACACGGTGCACATTTGTGTATCGCCGTGTACCGGCAATATGCTCTAGCACACGGTCGACTCCCCGTTCCGTTAGGGACCGGCTGACACAGCCGGTCATTAACGGAGATCACCGTTGCCATAGCAACGCAGTTAGCGGTGACGTCACCGCTAACCACGGCTCCGGGAGCACCGTTGCTATGGTAACACGTCTGTCAGCGTTACCGCTGTTACCGCTAGCAGCACTGATCACTCACGGAGTGAAGGCTGCACGCTGCTTCCCGATTGTAGTGAGGATTGTAGTGAGGATGAGGTGCCCCAGCCCATCAAGTGATGGGCTGGGGCACCTCATCCTCACTACAATCGTCACTACTACTACACTAGTGAGGATTGTAGTGAGGATGAGGTGCACCAGCCCATCAAGTGATGGGCTGGGGCACCTCATCCTCACTACAATCGTCACTACTACTACACTAGTGAGGATTGTAGTGAGGATGAGGTGCCCCAGCTCATCAAGTGATGGGCTGGGGCACCTCATCCTCACTACAATCCTCACTACAATCCTGAAGTGCAGTTTCTTCAAATTCATTTAAAGGCACTTGGAACGCTGAAATTGCTGCTTATAATTTAAGCCTCTATTAAAAACCTCTTATCAGTGCTGGTTTATTGGGGATTTATTGGGCTGACAGGGGGTAATAAAGATGGAGTCTCTAATGTGTCTGTGTATTTATTTCTATTAAAGTATTTTTTCTCTGTGTGGTGTCTTTTTTTTTAACCCTTTATTGGAGATTCTTAATGGCCGGGTCAAACATGGCTGACATTAAGAATCTCTGGCTTAATACTGGCTAGTAAAACAAAGCCAGTATTAACTCATGATTACCCAACAAGCCACCCGGCTCCAGGGCTGTTGGAAGAGTTGGATACAGCGCCAGATGATGGCGCTTCTATGAGAGCGCCATTTTCTGGGACGGCTGCGGACTGAAATTCGCAGCAGAGGCGCCCAGAAACCTCGGGCTAACCTGTGCTGCGGATTCCAATCCCCAGCTGCCTAGTTGTACCTGGCTGGACACAAAAATGGGGCGAAGCCCACGTCATTTGTTTTATAATTATTTCATGAAATAAGTGAAATAATTAAAAAAAAATGGGTTTCCCTATATTTTTGGTTCCCAGCCGGGTACAAATAGGCAACTGGGGGTTGGAGGCAGCCCGTGGCTGCCTGCTGTACCTGGCTAGCATACAAAAATATGGCGAAGCCCACGTCATTTTTTTGGTGGGCAAAAAACTTCTGCATACAGTCCTGGATGGAGTATGCTGAGCCTTGTAGTTCTGCAGCTGCTGTCTGCTCTTCTCCATACAGACAGACAGCAGCTGCAGAACTACAAGGCTCAGCATACTCCATCCAGGACTGTATGCAGAAGTTTTTTGCCCACCAAAAAAATGACGTGGGCTTCGCCATATTTTTGTATGCTAGCCAGGTACAGCAGGCAGGTACGGCTGCCCCCAACCCCCAGTTGCCTATTTGTACCCGGCTGGGAACCAAAAATAAAGGGAAGCCCTTTTTTTATTATTTCATGAATTTCATGAAATAATTAGAAAACAAATGACGTAGGCTTCGCCCCATTTTTGTGTCCAGCCAGGTACAACTAGGCAGCTGGGGATTGGAATCCGCAGCACAGGTTGGCCTGAGCTTTCTGGGCCCCACTGCTGCGAATTGCAGTCTGCAGCCGCCTCAGAAAATGGCATTTTCATAGAAGCGCCATCTTCTGGCGCTGTATCCAACTCTTCCAGCACCTGCCTGCTATACCTGGCTAGCATACAAAAATATGGCGAAGCTCACGTCCTTTTTTTGTAGTTTTTTGGCAAAAAAAATAAAAAATGCTTCCCTGGATTTTCCATTGCCAGTGAAGGTAACACCAAGCAGTGGGGGTTAGCAGCCAGTAGCTGCTTGGATTACCCTTAGCTAGCAATAAAAAAAAATGCAGCGGGAGCCCATATATATTTTTTTTAATTATTTATTTAAATAACTAAAAACAAAATGGGCTTCCCTGTATTTTGATTGCTGGACATCACAGTGCTGTAAAAATAAATCTTTAAAAAAAATGAAAATGACGTAGCGCTCCGCGGTATTTTTGATTCTCAGCGCAGATAAAGCAGACAGCTATGGGTTGCCACCCCCATCTGCCTGCCGATACCTTGGTTGGCAATCAAAATACAGGGAAGCCCATTAATTTTTTCTATTTAAAAAATAGTTAAAAAAAAATGACGTTGGGTCCCCCCATTTTTGATAGCCAGCTAGGGTAAAGCAGACGGCTGTAGCCTGAAAACCACAGCTGGCAGCTTTACCGTGGTTGGGGATCCAATGTGGAGGTCCCCCCAGGCTCTTTTTTTATAATTATTTTATAAATATTAATAATTACACAAAAAAAGTAGGGTCCCCCCAAATTGGATCACCAGCCAAGGTAAAGCGGACAGCTGTGGTCTGGTATTCTCAGGGTGGGAAGGTCCATAGTTATTGGGCCTTCACAGCCTAAAAATAGCAGGCCGCAGGCACCCCAGACGTGGCGCATCCACTAGATGCGCCAATCCTGGCGCTTCACCCCAGCTCATCCCGTGCCCTGGTGCAGTGGCAAACGGGGTAATAAATCGGATTGATACTAGCTGTAAAGTCACCTGAAATCAAGCCCAGCAGTTTGTGATGTCATGGCGTCTATTAGATACCCAACATCATAAACTGTCAGTACTAACAAAAAAAAAAAATCGACAAAAGAAATTTATTTGAAAAAACAGTCCCCAAAACATTTCCTCTTTCACCAATTTATTGTAAGAAAAAAAAATAAAGGGGTCCCACGACAACTCTGGACCGTCTAGAATATGGGGGGGAGACACTCAGGGAACGTATCCCCCATTTTCTAGGAGTGCGGACCCTTCATGTGAGGAGTGTGGGTGCAATGAATCTGCACTCACTCTCCCCGGGTCCACAGCAGCAGAGTCCATGTCGTAATGGTTGCTACCAAAGCTGCAATGCCCTGCTCATGAGGTAAGGGCATGCCTAATCAGGAGAACTACTGTAGAGGAAGCTCTGCTCACTGGTATATAGGTGCTCAGAGGTAATAATAGATAAACTTAGTGAGTAACCTCGGCACTCTAAATCTCCCAGACTAAGTCAGTAAGTCACAACGGATAGTAATGCAAAATCACTCTTTATTGGTCCGTATTAAAAAAAAATTATTTTTCATAAGCATATATGTTTTTGTCCAAAACAAGTTACAAATGACGTTTCGGCCTGAGCCTTCGTCAGATTGGACTTATCTGCATGTAATCCTGAAAAATGACAATAATCAGTATCACATAAGAGTGAGAGAACAATAACATAAACTCGAACAATGTAGAGGTACAATTGGGATGCAGCAAAAAATTGCAACACAGCAAGAAATGAAACACATGATACAAATGTCATAATACAGTACAAGGACAATATAGTAATGACAAATATGGGGTCAGAGTAGGCTTAGACAGCTCTGGTACGAAAGAGATGTCAATCATAAAGTAACATGTGCAGTAGGTGTAGAGCTACACTATGCATGGCAGAGCTAATGGGTAGACCGACCATAGAAAAAGAACGGAGAAAAAGTGGAAAAAAATGGAGAAAAAGTGGAGAAAAAATGGAGAAAAAGTGGAGAAAAGGTGGAGAAGAAGTGGAGAAAAGGTGGAGAAGAAGTGGAGAAAAAGTGGAGAAAAAGTGGAGAAAAGGTGGAGAAAAAGTGGAGAAAAAATGGAGAAAAAGTGGAGAAAAGGTGGAGAAGAAGTGGAGAAAAGGTGGAGAAGAAGTGGAGAAAAAGTGGAGAAAAAGTGGAGAAAAAGTGGAGAAAAAGTGGAGAAAAAGTGGAGAAAAAGTGGAGAAAAAATGGAGAAAAAGTGGAGAAAAAGTGGAGAAAAAGTGGAGAAAAAGTGGAGAAAAGGTGGAGAAAAAGTGGAGAAAAAATGGAGAAAAAGTGGAGAAAAGGTGGAGAAAAAGTGGAGAAAAAGTGGAGAAAAAGTGGAGAAAAAGTGGAGAAAAAGTGGAGAAAAAATGGAGAAAAAATGGAGAAAAAGTGGAGAAAAGGTGGAGAAAAGGTGGAGAAAAAGTGGAGAAAAAATGGAGAAAAAGTGGAGAAAAAGTGGAGAAAAAGTGGAGAAAAAGTGGAGAAAAAGTGGAGAAAAGTGGAGAAAAGGTGGAGAAAAGGTGGAGAAAAAGTGGAGAAAAAATGGAGAAAAAGTGGAGAAAAGGTGGAGAAAAGGTGGAGAAAAGGTGGAGAAAAAATGGAGAAAAAGTGGAGAAAAAGTGGAGAAAAAATGGAGAAAAAGTGGAGAAAAAGTGGAGAAAAAGTGGAGAAAAGTGGAGAAGAAGTGGAGAAAAAATGGAGAAAAAGTGGAGAAAAAATGGAGAAAAAGTGGAGAAAAGGTGGAGAAGAAGTGGAGAAAAAGTGGAGAAAAAGTGGAGAAAAAGTGGAGAAAAAGTGGAGAAAAAATGGAGAAAAAGTGGAGAAAAAGTGGAGAAAAAGTGGAGAAAAAGTGGAGAAGAAGTGGAGAAGAAGTGGAGAAGAAGTGGAGAAAAGGTGGAGAAAAAGTGGAGAAAAAGTGGAGAAAAAATGGAGAAAAAGTGGAGAAAAAGTGGAGAAAAGGTGGAGAAGAAGTGGAGAAGAAGTGGAGAAAAGGTGGAGAAAAAGTGGAGAAAAAGTGGAGAAAAAATGGAGAAAAAGTGGAGAAAAGGTGGAGAAAAAGTGGAGAAAAAGTGGAGAAAAAATGGAGAAAAAGTGGAGAAAAAGTGGAGAAAAGGTGGAGAAGAAGTGGAGAAGAAGTGGAGAAAAGGTGGAGAAAAAGTGGAGAAAAAGTGGAGAAGAAGTGGAGAAGAAGTGGAGAAGAAGTGGAGAAAAGGTGGAGAAAAAGTGGAGAAAAAGTGGAGAAAAAATGGAGAAAAAGTGGAGAAAAAGTGGAGAAAAGGTGGAGAAGAAGTGGAGAAGAAGTGGAGAAAAGGTGGAGAAAAAGTGGAGAAAAAGTGGAGAAAAAATGGAGAAAAAGTGGAGAAAAGGTGGAGAAGAAGTGGAGAAAAGGTGGAGAAAAAGTGGAGAAAAAGTGGAGAAAAAATGGAGAAAAAGTGGAGAAAAGGTGGAGAAGAAGTGGAGAAGAAGTGGAGAAAAGGTGGAGAAAAAGTGGAGAAAAAGTGGAGAAAAAGTGGAGAAAAAGTGGAGAAAAAGTGGAGAAAAAGTGGAGAAAAAGTGGAGAAGAAGTGGAGAAAAAGTGGAGAGAAAGTGGAGAAAAAGTGGAGAAAAGGTGGAGAAGAAGTGGAGAAAAAGTGGAGAAAAAGTGGAGAAAAAGTGGAGAAAAAGTGGAGAAAAAGTGGAGAAAAAGTGGAGAAAAGGTGGAGAAGAAGTGGAGAAAAGGTGGAGAAAAAGTGGAGAAAAAGTGGAGAAAAAGTGGAGAAAAAGTGGAGAAAAAGTGGAGAAAAAGTGGAGAAAAAGTGGAGAAAAAGTGGAGAAAAAGTGGAGAGAAAGTGGAGAAAAAGTGGAGAAAAAGTGGAGAAGAAGTGGAGAAAAAGTGGAGAAGAAGTGGAGAAAAGGTGGAGAAAAAGTGGAGAAAAAGTGGAGAAGAAGTGGAGAAAAGGTGGAGAAAAAGTGGAGAAAAAGTGGAGAAAAGGTGGAGAAAAAGTGGAGAAAAAGTGGAGAAAAAGTGGAGAAAAAGTGGAGAAAAAGTGGAGAAAAAGTGGAGAGAAAGTGGAGAAAAAGTGGAGAAAAAGTGGAGAAGAAGTGGAGAAAAAATGGAGAAAAAGTGGAGAAGAAGTGGAGAAAAAGTGGAGAAAAAGTGGAGAAGAAGTGGAGAAAAGGTGGAGAAAAAGTGGAGAAAAAGTGGAGAAGAAGTGGAGAAAAGGTGGAGAAAAAGTGGAGAAAAAGTGGAGAAAAAGTGGAGAAAAAGTGGAGAAAAAGTGGAGAAAAAGTGGAGAGAAAGTGGAGAAAAAGTGGAGAAAAAGTGGAGAAGAAGTGGAGAAAAAGTGGAGAAGAAGTGGAGAAAAGGTGGAGAAAAAGTGGAGAAAAAGTGGAGAAGAAGTGGAGAAAAGGTGGAGAAAAAGTGGAGAAAAAGTGGAGAAAAAATGGAGAAAAAGTGGAGAAAAAGTGGAGAAAAAGTGGAGAAAAAGTGGAGAAAAAGTGGAGAAGAAGTGGAGAAGAAGTGGAGAAGAAGTGGAGAAGAAGTGGAGAAAAGGTGGAGAAAAAGTGGAGAAAAAGTGGAGAAGAAGTGGAGAAAAGGTGGAGAAAAAGTGGAGAAAAAGTGGAGAAAAAATGGAGAAAAAGTGGAGAAAAAGTGGAGAAAAAGTGGAGAAAAAGTGGAGAAAAAGTGGAGAAGAAGTGGAGAAGAAGTGGAGAAGAAGTGGAGAAGAAGTGGAGAAAAGGTGGAGAAAAAGTGGAGAAAAAGTGGAGAAAAAGTGGAGAAAAGGTGGAGAAGAAGTGGAGAAGAAGTGGAGAAAAGGTGGAGAAAAAGTGGAGAAAAAGTGGAGAAAAAGTGGAGAAAAAGTGGAGAAAAAGTGGAGAAAAAGTGGAGAAAAAGTGGAGAAAAGGTGGAGAAAAAGTGGAGAAGTGGAGAAAAGGTGGAGAAAAAGTGGAGAAAAAGTGGAGAAAAAGTGGAGAAAAAGTGGAGAAGAAGTGGAGAAGAAGTGGAGAAGAAGTGGAGAAGAAGTGGAGAAAAAGTGGAGAAAAGGTGGAGAAAAAGTGGAGAAGAAGTGGAGAAAAGGTGGAGAAAAAGTGGAGAAAAAGTGGAGAAAAAGTGGAGAAAAAGTGGAGAAGAAGTGGAGAAGAAGTGGAGAAGAAGTGGAGAAGAAGTGGAGAAGAAGTGGAGAAAAGGTGGAGAAAAAGTGGAGAAAAAGTGGAGAAAAAATGGAGAAAAAGTGGAGAAAAGTGGAGAAAAAGTGGAGAAAAAGTGGAGAAGAAGTGGAGAAGAAGTGGAGAAGAAGTGGAGAAGAAGTGGAGAAGAAGTGGAGAAAAGGTGGAGAAAAAGTGGAGAAAAAGTGGAGAAAAGGTGGAGAAGAAGTGGAGAAGAAGTGGAGAAAAGGTGGAGAAAAAGTGGAGAAAAAGTGGAGAAAAAGTGGAGAAAAAAATGGAGAAAAAGTGGAGAAAAAGTGGAGAAAAAGTGGAGAAAAAGTGGAGAAGAAGTGGAGAAGAAGTGGAGAAGAAGTGGAGAAAAGGTGGAGAAAAAGTGGAGAAAAAGTGGAGAAAAGGTGGAGAAGAAGTGGAGAAGAAGTGGAGAAGAAGTGGAGAAAAGGTGGAGAAAAGGTGGAGAAAAGGTGGAGAAAAAGTGGAGAAAAAGTGGAGAGAAAGTGGAGAAAAAGTGGAGAAAAAGTGGAGAAAAAGTGGAGAAAAGGTGGAGAAAAAGTGGAGAAAAAGTGGAGAAAAGGTGGAGAAGAAGTGGAGAAAAAGTGGAGAAAAAATGGAGAAAAAGTAGAGAAAAAGTAGAGAAAAGGTGGAGAAAAAGTGGAGAAAAAGTGGAGAAGAAGTGGAGAAAAAGTGGAGAAAAAGTGGAGAAAAAGTGGAGAAAAAGTGGAGAAAAAGTGGAGAAAAAGTGGAGAAAAAGTGGAGAAAAAGTGGAGAAAAAGTGGAGAAAAAGTGGAGAAAAAGTGGAGAAAAAGTGGAGAAAAAGTGGAGAAAAAGTGGAGAGAAAGTGGAGAAAAAGTGGAGAAAAAGTGGAGAAAAAGTGGAGAAAAAGTGGAGAAAAAGTGGAGAAAAAGTGGAGAAAAAGTGGAGAAAAAGTGGAGAAAAAGTGGAGAAAAAGTGGAGAGAAAGTGGAGAAAAAGTGGAGAGAAAGTGGAGAAAAGGTGGAGAAAAGGTGGAGAAGAAGTGGAGAAGAAGTGGAGAAAAGGTGGAGAAAAAGTGGAGAAAAAGTGGAGAAAAGGTGGAGAAAAGGTGGAGAAGAAGTGGAGAAGAAGTGGAGAAAAGGTGTAGAAAAAGAGGGAGAAAAAGTGGAGAAAAAGTGGAGAAAAAGTGGAGAAAAAATGGAGAAAAAGTGGAGAAAAAGTGGAGAAAAAGTGGAGAAAAAATGGAGAATGAGTGGAGAAAAGGTGGAGAAGAAGTGGAGAAGTGAAGAAGAAGTGGAGAAGAAGTGGAGAAGAAGTGGAGAAGAAGTGGAGAAGAAGTGTTTGTTCATGCCAGATGGGAGATAAATAATATTTTACCGGCGCTGTCATTTACTGTAACGTGATCATCGGTGTACGGTGTATACCTGTGATCACGTGAGCGGGGACCGGAAAAACCATCCTGAATCATGATCTCCAGGGTCTCAGCTAGCCCTGAAACCCCGGAGATTTTCTGATGCCGGGGGGCGTTATTCACTTATTTCTGCTTGCTGTTTATAAACAGCAGATCAGAATAAGGCCACATTAACACGACCGATCCATTTTTGCGGTCTGCAAAAAACAGTCCGTTTTTTTTCACGGGTGCATCCGTGTGGCATCCGTTTCCGTTCCATAGACGGTCCGTATGTCATCTGTTTGTCATCCGTGTGCCTTCCGTTTTTTTTGTGTACTGCAAAAAAACTGAAGGAGGGTAAATGCATAAATTTACCCAGGATCCATAGCTTCATCCTACATGAGGCGGTCACATGTTCACTCCAGTGCCATTTTCTACTGCTTTTCACAGCGTAGAGCGCTCTGGTGATTTTCTTGTGCTTGTGCACTTCATATCAGTCTTTTCTGTCATTATAATGGCAGAAAGACACATAATGTCCCACTCTCCTGCATTTTGTAATTTTGCACCTTTGGTGCCTTTCAGGTGGCACTAAGGGGTGCTTAGCTTTGTATTTAGCCAAAAAAATGAAAAAAAAAAAAATGACGTAGGGTTCCCCCTAGTTTTGTAGCCAGCTAGGGTAAAGCAGACGGCTGCAGCCTGCAGACCACAGCTGGCAACCTCACCTTGGCTGGTAATCCAAAACTGAGGGCACCCCACGCTGTTATTTTAAATTAAGTAAATAATTTAAAAAAAAACCACGTAGGGGACCCCCCAAAATTGGATCACCAGCCAAGGTAAAGCAGACAGCTGTGGTCTGATATTCTCAGGCTAGGGAGGTCCATGGTTATTGGACTCTCCCCAGCCTAAAAATAGCAGGCCGCAGCCGCCCCAGAAGTGGCGCATCCATTAGATGCGCCAATCCTGGTGCTTCGCCCCAGCTCATCCCGCGCCCTGGTGCGGTGGCAAACGGGGTAATATATGGGGTTAATACCAGATGTGTAATGTCACCTGGCATCAAGCCCTGGGGTTGGTGAGGTCAGGCGTCTATCAGATACCCGACATCACCAACCCAGTCAGTAATAAAAAAAAATAGCCGACAAACACATTTTTATTTTAAAAAACACTCCCCAAAACATTCCCTCTTTAACCAATTTATTAGAAAGAAAAACAAATCCAGGTCTGGTGTAATCCAAGGGGTTGCCATGACGATCCACACTGTCCCAGTCAATGAAGAGCAGAATGTTCCCCATTGGCTGGGAGAGCAATGCAGTGACCTGAGCTAACATCAATGGGTCAGCCCAGGTCACTGCAGGGGATGACAAGTGCTGCTGTCAGCGAGGTACATTACCTGCGCTGATCTCCAGCACACTGACAGCACCTGTCACTGAGTTCAATGATCGCCGCCTTCACAGCCAAGCATCGCGAGAGGCCCGTGACGTCACCGCTAGTCAGTCTCGGGTCGGAAGCGAGAGGTGATGTGACAAGTGGCGGCCATGGAGGACAGTGACAGCGCTGAGGTCGGGATGGCGGGACTTCATCACCGCAGGTAAGCCGAGCGGGACCATGTGTGCAGAGTGTGTGTGTGTGTGTGTGTGTGTATGTATGTATGTGTACATGCCGCGGGCAGGAGGGGGCGGAGCGAGCTGAGCGGGGAAGTGTGGGCTTCCTGCACGTAACTAGGATAAACATCGGGTTACTAACCAAAGCGCTTTGCTTGGATACCCGATGTTTATCTTGGTTACCAGCTTGTGGCAGGCTGCCAGCGATGGCTCCTGCACACTGTAGCTGTAAAAAGCCCTGCTTTTTGCTGCTAGAACCGTTCTCGAACGTATCTAGAACTATCGAGCTTTTGCAAAAAAGCTCGAGTTCTAGTTCGATCTAGAACAGCCCCCGAAATCACTCGAACTGGAGAACCACGAACCTAGAACCGCGCTCAACTCTATTCATGGGACACAACATATTATATTGTACAAATATATGAGGGGACAGTACAGAGATCTATGTACATCCTCTATGCTGTATAAGCAGCGACACTATGGGACGTGATGTTGAAATGTTCGATTGACTTAAAAATGTTGAAGGAGGCCTGGGTGACTTTTTTAAAAAATATATAATACTAGCTGTACTACCCGGCTTCGCCCGGGTTAATAACTGTTGTTAACAAAATAGAATGTATTAACATTCCCGGGATAGAATGTATAAATAGAATGTATTAACGCCCGGGATAGTAACTGTCTCCCTGTTTCTCTCCCATTCTCTGTCTGTCTCCCCCTCTGTATATATCTCTCTGTCTCTCTCTCTATCTCGTTGTCTGTCTGTCTCTTTCCCTGTCTGTCTCTGACTGTCTCTGTCTCTTTCTCCGTCTGTCTCAATCTCTTTCCCTGTCTATCTATCTCTTTCCCTGTCTGTCAATCTATCTCTGTTACTTTCCCTGTCTGTCTCTTTCCCTGTCTGTCTCTTTCCCTCTCTTTCCCTGTCTGTCTCTTTCCCTGTCTGTCTCTTTCCCTCTGTCTCTTTCCCTGTGTCTGTCTCTTTGTCTGTCTCTTTACCTTTCTTTGTCTGTCTCTTACCCTGTCTGTCTCTTTACCTTTCTTTCCCTGTCTGTCTGTTTCTCTGTGTCTGTCTCTTTGTCTGTGTCTGTCTCTTTGTGTTTGTCTCTTACCCTGTCTATGTCTGTTTCTTACCCTGTCTGTGTCTGCCTCTTTCCCTGTCTGTGTCTGTCTCTTTCCCTGGCTGCATATTGACACGCCAACATTCCATATAAGGGCGTGGCTGTGCATTCTTCTGAAGTTCTGGCTGCACTGTGGCTCCCAGCTCCATTCGCTTTAATGGAGGCAGGTTTTTTGGCGAATAACTGTAAAGCACGGGGTTAAAATTTCCCCTCAAAACATAGCCTATGACGCTCTCTGGGTCCAGACGTGTGAAGGTGCAAAATTTTGTGGCTGTAGCTGCGACGGTGCAGATGCCAATCCCGGACGTACACACACACACACACACATTCAGCTTTATATATTAGATTACAGATTATGAGAAGTAGATTTTGGAGATGTGACGTTGATCAAGTGGAACGAGAGTGATTGCTAAATGTGAGTTGTGGAGAAATGTCTCCCCGTGTATGGGGCACTTAATATCTGCCTGATGAGGTTTTTCTCTCTCTCAGAATCAAGCCCTTATTTTATAGATTAAACGTTTTGTCTTCTTTTAACCTTGAAACTATGAAATTGTTCATGAAACTAAACTTCTAACATTGGAAAATAAAACTTTTCTCAGATGATTTACACTTTTATTTTATTGATGTTATTGTGACTCCACCAATGTCTGCCGTCAGCTCCCCACAATCCGGGACACATTCATACATATGGTGACAGTTTGAGCTGATGGCATGGTTTTGTTGCCGGCCCGAAATGTGCACTGTGTGATGCAGCTAGCACAGACAGCTTTGCCTCTGAGGACTGCAAGGGCGCGGAGGCTGGCAGATCTGGTAAGTTTCAGAGAAACACTAGCTACAAGTGCGTGTCAATAAATTAGAGTTTCATCAAAAAGTTAATTTACTTCAGTTATTCAATACAAAAAGGATTCACATATTATATAGAGTCATTACACACAGAATGTTCTATTTCAAATGTTTTTGTTAATGTTGATGATTATGGCTTACAGCCAATGAAAAAGACAGTCATTATCAGAGAAAATGAGAATAATTACCACAAAACACCTGCAACTCTACCTAAGCATTTAAAATGGTCCCTTAGTCTGGTTCAGTAGGCTACACAATCATGAGGAAGACTGCTGACTTGACAGATGTGCAGAAGGCAGTCATTGACACACTCTACAAAGGAGGGTAAGCCACAAAAGGTCATTGCTAAAGAAGCTGGCTGTTCACAGAGTGCTGTATCCAAGCATATTAATGAAGAGTTGAGTGGAAGGAAAAAGTGTGGTAGAAAAACGTGCATAAGCAACCAGGATAACCACAGCTTTGATAGGATTGTTAAGAAAAGACCATTCAAAAATTTGGGGGAGATTCACAAGAAGTGGACTGCTGCTGAAGTCAGTGCTTCAAGAGCCACCACACACAGACGTATCCAGGATATGGGCTACAATGACATGCATTCCTTGTGTCAAGCGGGGTATCTGCCCCAGGCACAGCTGTCAGGGGGGCGCTGTTGAGCTGCCTGCTGTGGTGGTCTGAGTTTCTTTGGCGGCTGTGTGTTGTCGCTCCTGTAGTGGTCGCTGTGAAGCTGCCTGCCGAGACTCATAGGAAGTGCAGCGCCCGGCTCCCACTGATCAATTGTCCTTCTTTCTATCAGACGCGAGGACAATTGAGGCGGTGACCGCCGGTCCTGACTTCCGGGTCAGAGAAATGTCTGTACTGTGATCAGGTCAGCTGATCACACTGCTGACCCGGAAGTCAGGGCTGCAGCGCGGAGGCGGCAGAGAACACCAATGATAAGTGCTCCAGTGGAGCTGAAGACAGTGACACCGAAGAGGAACGTTATGGGGTGAGGGGGGGGGAAGTATGTATGGACACAGAATGGGGAGACAGAGGGTGGGGGGAGGGAACTATGTGAACATACTATGGGGGGGACAGAGGGTGGGGAGGGGGCAGTAGCTAGACACAGTATGGGGGAGAGAGGGTGGGGAAAGGGAACCATCATTGTACACACTATGGGGGGACTGTATACAGACAGTATGGGGAGTGAGGGTGAAGGATGATTTATACAGACAGTCTAGGGAGTGGATGTGAGTGGTGATGTATACAGACAATTATACTGTATAGGGGGTGAGGGGGGAATGTATACAGAGATCGTATGTGGAGCGATTGGGGGAATGGGGAGCAGACGGGAAAGAAATCGTGAGGACACAGAATAAAAAGCAAAATGGTATGGGGAATGAGGGGGAAAAGTATATGGACACACAGAAGGGGGCACAGAATAGAGACTGGGTAGTGGCAGGTGGGGTGGTATGGAGAGGGAATAGCTTGTGGGTACAGTATAAGGCCATCGTAAGGATGGGTGTGTGATGAGAAAGCACAGTATAAAGACTGGGCAGTATAGGGTGATACAGTGTAAAGGACGTGTGAAGAGTGGGCTCAGTATTGAAAGGAGAGGGTAGAGTGAAGGGCATGTACCATAAGAGGGACAGTGTGAGGGTCATATTTTGTGCAGAGAACACAGTAAGGGGCCATTATTTATTCTGGGGCACAGCGTAGGGCAGATATTTTTTAAATAGTATTATCGTTATTCTTCTATTTTTAGGGGCATCGTGTTGGGATGTGCTGTGGAAGACTGGAGAAGATGGATATCTGCAGAGACGAAATGTGAATGTGAAAAGTCATCATGGCTTAGGACAAGATGAAGAATAGAAAGAAATGACTAGAGACAACATCATCTATAAGGTACCTGAATGTAAATGTGACGCCCTGGACTAGCCAGGTAGTCACAGGCACAACACCAAGCACACCCCCTCCCCTGGATAGTAACATCAGTCAAACAAAATCCTTGTTACCTCCCTCCAGGGGCTGATGTCCACACCAGGTGGTGCGGAGCCAGCCGGTTGGCCCCACCCACCAAGGAGTTCACAGGCCTGGAGGCAGGAAAAAGCAGTCAGTGTAGTTTGAGTTTGGAGTTCAGTAGTGAAGTGGAGAGGAAAGGAACTGCTGGTGTCTGGGACGGAGCACAGGCACTGTGAGCAGGGTCGGCAGACGGTGGTGGCCGTCTACAGGAGTGGGTGCAGTTCGGTGGAACCGTGGGACCGGGGACGGGCGGTGGCCCGCCGGTACCCAACCGGGGAACAGATCTGCATCCAGCACAAAGGCAGGGTCATCGGACCCCGACCAGGCTAGGAGCCGTCGAAAAGGTCAAATCTGAGAGTGACCGGAACCCCAGGGGTTCCCTAACACCCAAGTTCCGACAGAAGGCAACCATCCACAACGTGAGGATAGAAAGCCACCGCCATAGGCTAGAGATGCAAGGGCCTGCGGGCAAAACGGGCTCCCTCGGTACATACACGCCGGGGAGTTGACTACCGTTGGGAAACCATCGCAGTCAATACAGTTCTACAGTGGTGCAGGGAAAGACAGCCGCCATCAACCTGTCCGGGGAGAGCAAGACACAGCAGCCGGCTGCGGGACCCTTCCATCCAGCCGATTGGTTTACCAGTGACTCTGTGAATCTATGTCTGAGTGAGTACAACAGTGCCATCCGGCACTGCGCCGCGCTGCCTCCGCAACCGTGCACCCCAGCTACCCTGCCTCCCCGCATCACCACCGGGCCCTGGGATCACCAACCCCTACCCACGGAGGGGGAACCGACATCCTAGCTGCTCCCCGCCATCGCTCCCGGGATCCCCGTCACCAGCAGCGGTGGTGCCCATAATCACCATGACCCGTGGGTGGCGTCACGAACTATCTCCCCAAACAAACCACCCCTTTCACTCGTGGGCGAGAAGCACTGCTCGAGTCCCCAGGTACGGCCAACCGCTCGAGCCACCGAGCAGCAGCAGAAGCTCCGGACCCGAGCGTGGCGAGCGCGGCCCCTCCGCCCGCGACATAAATGTTTATTTGTGATACTGACTATGTCCCATCATTAGGCCTCAGTCCCACTTGCGCATTGCTTCTGATGTGAGAGCAATGGGACCTCGCTGATCAGCTGATCTTTGTGCAGGTGGCCGGAAATGCTTATTTCTGAATCTACTCCATCCTCTGATGGTGTCTGTAGCCGGATACTGCACATCCGCCTCATTGATTGTAACAGGAGGCTGATGCCACTATCAGAAGATGGAGCAGATCAAGAACTGAGCACTTCCGGCCACCTGCCACCACCAGCACGGCACCTAGCTACAACAGGCGATTGGCGGGGGTGCCAGGTGCCGGACCCCGACCAATCACACATTGGTGATCTATCCTAAGGAAAGGCCATCAATGTTAAAGTAGTGGATAATGTCTTTAATTAAGTCTTGTGCAGTCTGACAAGTTAAGGGTTAATATGTTTTTATTTATATTGTTAGGACCATTAAAGGGGTTGTCCAAATTTTTGATGATTCTGCAGTCACTCTATGGATCACTCTATGTGACTGTATACTTCCGAATTCTCATAGTGTGCAGTGTGCGCACTGTCAGGATTCTCTGGTGTTGGCTTTGAGAGTGGGAGGTTACGAAGCTCAAGTAACATAGATGTGACCATGTGCTGAACAGATATGCTCAATGAAAATGAATTGACTGAGGCCAGACACATCAAATCAGAATGTGTCCAGAAGTGTACAAATCTCATACTTGTGCTCATGTCGAGGGCGGGGGCCAGTTTCCCTCCTTCGCGGGGGCTGCTCGGGGGAGATTGCGCTCGGATCCGGTGCCTTCTCCTCGGTGGCTCGAGCGGGCCAGACCCGGGGCTCGAGCAGCGCTCCTCGCCCTCGAGTGAAAGGGGGAGTTGGATTGTTGGGATATATATATATATAGAGTTCATGGCGCCACCCACGGGTTGTGGTGATTGTGGGCACCACCGCTGCTGGTGACGGGGTTCCCGGGAGCGATGGCGGGGAGCAGCTAGGTGTTGACCCCTCCGTGGGTAGGGGCTGTTGGTCCCGGGGCCCGATGGGGGGGGGAATGCTGCAGGGCGCAGTGCTGCAGTGCGGTGCCTGATGGCACTGTTGTACTCACAATTAAACCACACAGAGTCACTGGTAAACTAGAAACTGCCGGAGTCTGCAACCTTCGGTACTGAGGGTGTTTGGGTCCCACACACAGTACAGCAGGATCCTGTTCTTGTTTTGCAGCCAGACGCTTCTTTCTCCTTAGTCGGGAACGGGGAGCCCACTCCCCCTGCAGTGATCTGGGTCGTCCCTGCCCTGGTCACCTCGGGCCCCTTCCTCACACTTCCCTTCCTTACAGCAGCCAGGAGCTATCCTCCCCTGGTCTGCTCTCTTTACTCTCCTCACTCACTCTGCTCCAGCCCCTCCCCCCGCTGCTCTGTTTTGCTCTTAGGGTACCTTCACACTTAGCGATGCAGCAGCGATCCGACCAGCGATCTGACCTGGTCAGGATCGCTGCTGCATCGCTACATGGTCGCTGGTGAGCTGTCAAACAGGCAGATCTCACCAGCGACCAGTGAACAGCCCCCAGCCAGCAGCGACGTGCAAGCGACGCTGCGCTTGCACGGAGCTGCCGTCTGGAAGCTGCGGAGACTGGTAACTAAGGTAAACATCGGGTATGGTTACCCGATGTTTACATTAGTTACCAGCGCACAGCTGTGTGTGCAGGGAGCAGGGAGCCGCGCACACTGAGCGCTGGCTCCTTGCTCTCCTACCATAGCTACAGTACACATCGGGTTAATTAACCCGATGTGTAATGCAGCTACATGTGCAGAGAGCAGGGAGCCGCGCACACTGCTTAGCGCTGGCTCCTTGCTCTCCTAGCTGCTATACACATCGGGTTAATTAACCCGATGTGTACAGCAGCTACATGTGCAGAGAGCCGGAGCCGGCAGCACAGGCAGCGTGAGAGCTGCAGATGCTGGTAACTAAGGTAAATATCGGGTAACCACCTTGGTTACCCGATGTTTATCTTGGATACAGCTTACCTCAGCTGTCAGACGCCGGCTCCTGCTCCCTGCTCGCTTCATTTGTCGCTCTCTTGCTGTCACACACAGCGATCTGTGTGTCACAGCAGGAGAGCGGCTTTGAAGAAAACGAACCAGGGCTGTGTGTAACGAGCAGCGATCTCGCAGCAGGGGCCAGATCGCTGCTCAGTGTCACACACAGCGAGATCGCTAATGAGGTCACTGCTGCGTCACAAAAAGCGTGACTCAGCAGCGATCTCGGCAGCGAGCTCGCTGTGTGTGAAGCACCCCTTACACTGGAAGGGGGGGGGGTCTGTCCTGCTGCACTGGTGTGGGATCAGGTTACCAAGGAGGAGAATGGCCTGCGCTTTGCTGGATTTCTATAGGCTCTGTGACACCCTGGTTTTGCCAGGGCGTCACACTCACATGATCGTCCACTCTCGTCACTGGCACCGGAGAATCCTAAAAGTGTGCAGAGCATGCGTTGTAAAAATTCAGAAGCCTGAAATCGCGAATAGAGTCACTGCAAACTTTCATCTTAAACCAGGACAATCCCTTTAATTACAAAATTAAGCCGTGTAGTATCCTCAGTTCTAACAGCGTGTAATATACTCACTGTCAGGATTCAGCTCTGCTTGCTGGGTCCAGCAATTACCAAATGGCTGCTCCACTCATATGTGATTTTCATACTTGCATGTGACAATTAGCTTTTCTTCCTACTTTGTCATTGAACATTAAGAGAATTATTAAGAGAAGCTCATCATCATGTGACTTTAAGTATGCAAATCACATATGAGTGATTCTTCACATGACGACCACCCAAACTGCTTGGTGGGGGGGGGCGTCATACTGAATTCTTGCCCCGGGTGCTGGAAAGCCTAGATACACCTCTGGCCCCAATAAATAATACCGGCTGCAGTGTCCTGTGTAACCTAAACATAAACTTCTGCTTTCCTGCAGCCACTAGGGGGAGCACAGTGCACCAGTAAATACAGATTGTACTGATGGCGCCCCCTAGTGGCCGGTGACAGCAGCTGTTGTGGCAGAATTCTCTGCTCTGCCCGGTGTTCTCGCCTGTTTTGAGTTTAGGTGAAATAATAAAATCATCAGCGGATTCCAGATAACAGGAAATAAGCATCGAGGAGAGGAGATAAATCAGTGTCCGGTCATCAGGGGATGTGATGGCGGCACTCACCGATATACAACTCCACTCGTCACTGTCTGTAATAGAATGAGGAGAGCGACACTTTGTGTTTATTTCTTCAGATTCAAATCCAGCAATCTTATTGGCTGCTGACCAGTGTTCTGCAACATATAGAATTTAAAGGGACAGGACGCTGTTATTTCTCCACAGTGCATTTCATATAGGAGCAGCTTTACATTTTCATACTCAGCAATTAAAATGTCACTATAGATATTGTCAGAAGATTATATTCTACATATTATTAGAGAATCGGTGCATGAAGGAGTTAATTATAAATTATATTATTTTCAATTACCTCTTCCTGAGCAGGATATTTTACAAAGTTTTCTTTTTCTCACACGGCTGATGGTTTATTTCTACATTACTGACATATAAATGACTGACCCTGACTGTGGCCGAGGTGTCAGCCGGACTCCAATATCATCACCGGGATCCATTGGTTGCAATAAGTTCTGAGCTGATGGGGCTGAGGGATATTTCTGATTCATGTTCTGTCTGCTGCGCTGTTTCCTTCTCTGCATGTTCAGCGCTCAACGTCGCCCATTTCTTGGTGAACGACAAATCTTGAAACCCCGTCTGCTGTGAAATTGTTGCCACGTTTTGCTGTGCTCTGTCTTGGCATGAAATTGTCTTCATCAGCCTCACCTTTGCGGTTGAGTTTGACTTTTCCTCACCCAGTTTTTCTCTATTTACTCACACACCTGACTATAATCCCTCATAATCCCTGACTTTGTGTTATGGGCAGCATAGTAGCTCAGTGGTTAGCACGGCTGCTTTCCAGACCTGGGATCAATTCCCTCCAAAGACAACATCTGCAAGGAGTCTGTATGTTCTCCCATGTTTGTATGGGTTTCCTCCAGATTGTCCTATTTCCTCCAACACTCCATGACATCTATGCATTATCACACCCTGTACAGTGGTGGTCAGAACCTGGGCAATCATTAATCAGAAGTTCCCAGTGGAGCACAGTTTTCACAGCACAGTAATTTTCTATGTACAGAGTCACTGGGTAAGTCTCCTTCTTCTGTAGAGTGTAAGCTCTTATGGTCAGCAGTGTCCTCTCTATACTGTAGAGTGTAAGCTCTTATGGTCAGCAGGGTCCTCTCTGTCCTGTAGAGTGTAAGCTCTTATGGTCAGCAGTGTCCTCTGTATACTGTAGAGTGTCAGCTCTTATGGTCAGCAGGGTCCTCTTTCTTCTGTAGAGTGTAAGCTCTTATGGTCAGCAGTGTCTATATATGGGCTATATATGGCTGTATACTACATGAGGGTGCCTAATACTATCTGGGTCTGCACTGTGCTATATATGGCTGTATACTACATGAGGGTGCCTAATACTATCTGGGTCTGCACTGTGCTATATATGGCTGTATACTACATGAGGGTGCCTAATACTATCTGGATCTGCACTGGGCTATATATGGCTGTATACTACATGAGGGTGCCTAATACTATCTGGATCTGCACTGGGCTATATATGGCTGTATACTACATGAGGGTGCCTAATACTATCTGGATCTGCACTGGGCTATATATTATTATTATTATTATTTATTATTATAGCGCCATTTATTCCATGGCGCTTTACAAGTGAAAGAGGGTATACGTACAACAATCATTAACAGTACAAGACAGACTGGTATAGGAGGAGAGAGGACCCTGCCCGCGAGGGCTCACAGTCTACAGGGAATGGGTGATGGTACAATAGGTGAGGACAGAGCTGGTTGCGCAGTGGTCTACTGGGCTGAGGGCTATTGTAGGTTGTACGCTTGTTGGAAGAGGTGGGTCTTGAGGTTCCTGTTGAAGCTTTCCACGGTAGGGGAGAGTCTGATGTGCTGAGGTAGAGCGTTCCAGAGTATGGGGGATGCACGGGAGAAATCTTGTACACGATTGTGGGAAGAGGAAATAAGAGAGGAGCAGAGAAGGAGATCTTGTGAGGATCTAAGGTTGCGTGCAGGTAGGTACTGGGAGACTAGGTCACAGATGTAGGGAGGAGACAGGTTGTGCATGGCTTTGTATGTCATGGTTAATGTTTTGAACTGGAGTCGTTGGGCGATGGGAAGCCAGTGAAGGGATTGGCAGAGTGGCGAGGCTGGGGAGTAGCGAGGGGAGAGGTGGATTAAGCGGGCTGCAGAGTTTAGGATAGATTGGAGGGGTGCAAGAGTGTTGGAAGGGAGGCCAGAGAGCAGGAGGTTGCAGTAGTCGAGGCGGGAGATGATGAGGGCATGCACTAATGTTTTTGAAGATTCTTGGTTAAGAAAAGCACGGATCCGGGAGATATTTTTGAGTTGTAATCGGCATGAGTTGAAGAGGGCTTGGATGTGTGGCTTGAAGGATAGAGCAGAGTCGAGGGTTACTCCAAGGCAACGAGCTTGTGAGACTGGGGTGAGTGAGCAACCATCAAGTTTGATGGAAAGGCTTGTTGGAGGAGGTGAGTGAGGAGGAGGAAAGACAATAAACTCAGTTTTGTCCATGTTAAGTTTTAGGAATCGTGCAGAGAAGAAGGATGAAATAGCAGACAAACATTGTGGTATTTTGGTTAGTAGAGAGGTAATGTCAGGTCCAGAGAGGTAGATCTGTGTGTCATCGGCATAGAGATGATACTGGAAGCCGTGGGACTCTATGAGCTGTCCCAAGCCGAAGGTATAGATGGAGAACAGCAGGGGTCCAAGAACTGAGCCTTGAGGGACACCGACAGATAGGGGGCGAGCTGAGGAAGTGGTGTGAGAATGGGAGACGCTGAAAGTTCGGTCGGTTAGGTATGAGGAGATCCAAGATAGGGCCAAGTCTGTGATGCCCAGAGATGAGAGAATCTGTAGTAGGAGGGAATGGTCTACTGTGTCGAAGGCAGAGGACAGGTCCAGGAGGAGGAGGATAGAGTAGTGTCGCTTGGCTTTGGCGGTTAGTAGATCATTGGTGACTTTGGTTAGGGCAGTTTCGGTAGAATGATGTGGTCGGAAGCCAGATTGAAGCCGGTCAAAGAGGGAGCAGGAGGAGAGGTATGAGGACAATTCAAGATGGATATGCTGTTCCAGTAGTTTTGAGGCATAGGGGAGAAGGGATATGGGGCGATAGTTTGACACAGAGGATGGGTCAAGGGAGGGCTTTTTGAGGATGGGTGTAATAGAGGCATGTTTAAAGCATGAAGGGAATACACCACTTGCTAGTGATAGGTTGAAGAGATGGGTTAGGGCTGGGATGAGGACTGCGGTGATGTTGGGGATGAGGTGCGATGGGAGCGGGTCCAGTGCACAGGTGGTTAGATGTGATCTTGAGAGTAGAGTGGAGAGATTGTTTTCTGTCATGGTGGAGAAGCTGGATTTGGAGGAAGAGGGATGAGTAGCTATGATGAGGGGCTGTGGTGATTGTGGGCCAAAGCTTGCTCTGATGTTGTCAATCTTCCGCTTGAAGAAAGAGGCAAAGTCTTCAGCTGAGATGAGAGGAGAGGGAGGTGGTGCCGGAGGACGGAGGAGAGAATTGAAAGTGTTGAATAGCTGTTTAGGGTTGTGAGAGAGAGAAGATATGAGGGATGAGAAGTAGGTTTGTTTTGCAGCAGTGAGTGTGGACTTGAAAGTGGTGAGGGACTCTTTATATGCAATGAAGTGCTCAGTGGCATGAGACCTCTTCCATCTGCGCTCAGCAATTCTGGAAGCCCGTCTAAGTTCTTTAGTCTGCCTTGTGTGCCAGGGTTGCCTGTTGATTGTGCGGGTTTTGGTGTGTGTGAGGGGGGCAGCTGATATATGGCTGTATACTACATGAGGGTGCCTAATACTATCTGGATCTGCACTGGGCTATATATGGCTGTGTACTACATGAGGGTGCCTAATGTTATCTGGATCAGCACTGTGCTATATATGGCTGTATACTACATGAAGGTGTCTAATGTCTGGATCAGCACTGTGCTATATATGGCTGTATACAACATAAGGGTGCCTAATGTTATCTGGATCAGCACTGTGCTATATATGGCTGTATACTACATGAGGGTGCCTAATGTTATCTGGATCTGCACTGTGCTATATATGACTGTATACTACATGAGGGTGCCTAATGTTATCTGGATCTGCACTGTGCTATATATGGCTGTATACTACATGAGGGTGCCTAATGTTATCTGGATCTGCACTGTGCTATATATGGCTGTATACTACATGAGGGTGCCTAATGTTATCTGGATCAGCACTGTGCTATATATGGCTGTATACTACATGAGGGTGCCTAATGTTATCTGGATCTGCACTGTGCTATATATGGCTGTATACTACATGAGGGTGCCTAATGTTATTTGGATCTGCACTGTGCTATATATGGCTGTATACTACATGAGGGTGCCTAATGTTATCTGGATCTATACTGTGCTATATATGGCTGTATACTACATGAAGGTGCCTAATGTTATCTGGATCTGCACTGTGCTATATATGGCTGTATACTACATGAGGGTCCCTAATGTTATATGGATCTGCACTGTGCTATATATGGCTGAATACTACATGAGGGTGCCTAATGTTATATGGATCTGCACTGTGCTATATATGGCTGTATACTACATGAGGGTGCCTAATGTTATATGGATCTGCACTGTGCTATATATGGCTGTATACTACATTAGGGTGCCTAATGTTATATGGATCTGCACTGTGCTATTTATGGCTGTATACTACATGAGGGTGCCTAATACTATCTGAATCTGCACTGTGCTATATATGGCTGTATACTACATGAAGGTGTCTAATGTCTGGATCAGCACTGTGCTATATATGGCTGTATACAACATAAGGGTGCCTAATGTTATCTGGATCAGCACTGTGCTATATATGGCTGTATACTACATGAGGGTGCCTAATGTTATCTGGATCTGCACTGTGCTATATATGACTGTATACTACATGAGGGTGCCTAATGTTATCTGGATCTGCACTGTGCTATATATGGCTGTATACTACATGAGGGTGCCTAATGTTATCTGGATCTGCACTGTGCTATATATGGCTGTATACTACATGAGGGTGCCTAATGTTATCTGGATCAGCACTGTGCTATATATGGCTGTATACTACATGAGGGTGCCTAATGTTATCTGGATCTGCACTGTGCTATATATGGCTGTATATTACATGAGGGTGCCTAATGTTATCTGGATCTGCACTGTGCTATATATGGCTGTATACTACATGAAGGTGCCTAATGTTATCTGGATCTGCACTGTGCTATATATGGCTGTATACTACATGAGGGTGCCTAATGTTATCTGGATCTGCACTGTGCTATATATGGCTGTATACTACATGAGGGTGCCTAATGTTATCTGGATCTATACTGTGCTATATATGGCTGTATACTACATGAAGGTGCCTAATGTTATCTGGATCTGCACTGTGCTATATATGGCTGTATACTACATGAGGGTCCCTAATGTTATATGGATCTGCACTGTGCTATATATGGCTGAATACTACATGAGGGTGCCTAATGTTATATGGATCTGCACTGTGCTATATATGGCTGTATACTACATGAGGGTGCCTAATGTTATATGGATCTGCACTGTGCTATATATGGCTGTATACTACATTAGGGTGCCTAATGTTATATGGATCTGCACTGTGCTATTTATGGCTGTATACTACATGAGGGTGCCTAATACTATCTGAATCTGCACTGTGCTATATATGGCTGTATACTACATGAGGGTGCCTAATACTATCTGGATCTGTACTGTTCTATGTGGGGTTATATACTACATGAGGGTGCCTAATGTTATATATATATATATATATATATATGGCTGTATACTACATGAAGGGGCCTAAGAAATAAGTTAAAGCTTTCTAGAGTTAATGGCATGTAAACTTATGAAAAATTGTACTAGTTACTAATTTACATATTAGGCTGTATCATAAAGTAATTAAAATGGTATCCCGGCTCCTCTTACCTCTGAATGAAGAACAGAGCAGAGCAGGAATACCCCTTTAAATCTTGCTGCCCATGGACTACAGAACGTGTTGTAGAAATTGATACATCATGTTATTGCTCATGTTCTACATTTGCATCTGATTCCTGTGCTCTGCTGCCATCTTGTGGTCATTCTAAATTACTACACCTCTAAGCTTTCTGGTATTTTCCGATATACAGCTGGTGAAAAAAGTTTCAAATATGTCACCAATTTTCTAAGTAAATATATTTCTAAAGGGGCTATTGATGTGATGTTATCACCAGATGTCAGTAACAACCCATCCAATCCACACAGGTAAAGAAATCCAACCATTGATGTTCATAAACTATGTAATGTGTAATACTGAGAAATGACACAGGAAAAAGTATTGAACACGCTTACTGATATTTATTTAATACTTCGTACAAAAGGCTTTGTTGGATGTGAAGCTTCAAGACGCCTCTAGTGTGGAAAAACTAGTGTCCTGCATTGCTCAGGTGTGATTTTGGTCCATTCTTCCACACAAACTCTCTTAAAATGCATAAGGTTCATGATTATGGCCCCCAACAGTGCACATTGGATCCTTCACTAATTTAAAAATTATTCTGAAACCAATGCTATGTCCTTATACCTCTCTGTACACAGCTCTGCTACATGTCCTTATACCTCTCTGTACACACAGCTCTGCTACATGTCCTTATACCTCTCTGTACACACAGCTCTGCTACATGTCCTTTTACCTCTCTATACACAGCTCTGCTACATGTCCTTATACCTCTCTGTACACACAGCTCTGCTACATGTCCTTTTACCTCTCTATACACAGCTCTGCTACATGTCCTTATACCTCTCTGTACACAGCTCTGCTACATGTCCTTTTACCTCTCTATACACAGCTCTGCTACATGTCCTTATACCTCTCTGTACACAGCTCTGCTACATGTCCTTATACCTCTCTGTACACAGCTCTGCTACATGTCCTTATACCTCTCTGTACACAGCTCTGCTACATGTCCTTATACCTCTCTGTACACAGCTCTGCTACATGTCCTTATACCTCTCTGTACACAGCTCTGCTACATGTCCTTATACCTCTCTGTACACAGCTCTGCATATGAGATAAGAAGAAGATAAGAAGAACATTTAGAGACAATAATAATCCTTGAGCCTGTCCCTTATTCCGAAGGCTCCAGTATGACTATGAACTACCATCAGATATACTTACTAATAACAATAAAATATCTTTAATGAAGAAATAGAGAAACTATTAACCCTTCTATATCATCCTTATACCTCTCTATACACAGCTCTGCTACATGTCCTTATACCTCTCTGTACACAGCTCTGCTACATGTCCTTATACCTCTCTGTACACAGCTCTGCTACATGTCCTTATACCTCTCTATACACAGCTCTGCTACATGTCCTTATACCTCTCTGTACACAGCTCTGCTACATGTCCTTATACCTCTCTGTACACAGCTCTGCTACATGTCCTTATACCTCTCTGTACACAGCTCTGCTACATGTCCTTATACCTCTCTGTACACAGCTCTGCTACATGTCCTTATACCTCTCTGTACACAGCTCTGCTACATGTCCTTATACCTCTCTATACAAACAGCTCTGCTACATGTCCTTATACCTCTCTGTATACAGCTCTGCTACATGTCCTTATACCTCTCTATACAAACAGCTCTGCTACATGTCCTTATACCTCTCTGTACACAGCTCTGCTACATGTCCTTATACCTCTCTATACAAACAGCTCTGCTACATGTCCTTATACCTCTCTGTACACAGCTCTGCTACATGTCCTTATACCTCTCTATACAAACAGCTCTGCTACATGTCCTTATACCTCGCTGTACACAGCTCTGCTACATGTCCTTATACCTCTCTGTATACAGCTCTGCTACATGTCCTTATACCTCTCTATACACAGCTCTGCTACATGTCCTTATACCTCTCTATACACAGCTCTGCTACATGTCCTTATACCTCTCTGTACACAGCTCTGCTACATGTCCTTATACCTCTCTGTACACACAGCTCTGCTACATGTCCATATACCTCGCGGTACACAGCTCTGCTACATGTCCTTATACCTCTCTATACACAGCTCTGCTACATGTCCTTATACCTCTCTGTACACAGCTCTGCTACATGTCCATATACTTCTCTATACACAGCTCTGCTACATGTCCTTATACCTCTCTATACACCGCTCTGCTACATGTCCTTATACCTCTCTGTACACAGCTCTGCTACATGTCCTTATACCTCTCTGTACACAGCTCTGCTACATGTCCTTATACCTCTCTGTACACAGCTCTGCTACATGTCCTTATACCTCTCTATACACACAGCTCTGCTACATGTCCTTATACCTCTCTGTACACAGCTCTGCTACATGTCCTTATACCTCTCTGTACACACAGCTCTGCTACATGTCCTTATACCTCTCTGTACACACAGCTCTGCTACATGTCCTTATACCTCTCTATACACAGCTCTGCTACATGTCCTTATACCTCTCTATACACACAGCTCTGCTACATGTCCTTATACCTCTCTATACACACAGCTCTGCTACATGTCCTTATACCTCTCTCTACACACAGCTCTGCTACATGTCCTTATACCTCTCTATACACACAGCTCTGCTACATGTCCTTATACCTCTCTGTACACAGCTCTGCTACATGTCCTTATACCTCTCTGTACACAGCTCTGCTACATGTCCTTATACCTCTCTATACACACTGCTCTGCTACATGTCCTTATACCTCTCTGTACACAGCTCTGCTACATGTCCTTATACCTCTCTGTACACAGCTCTGCTACATGTCCTTATACCTCTCTGTACACAGCTCTGCTACATGTCCTTATACCTCTCTATACAAACAGCTCTGCTACATGTCCTTATACCTCTCTGTACACAGCTCTGCTACATGTCCTTATACCTCTCTATACAAACAGCTCTGCTACATGTCCTTATACCTCTCTGTATACAGCTCTGCTACATGTCCTTATACCTCTCTATACAAACAGCTCTGCTACATGTCCTTATACCTCTCTGTACACAGCTCTGCTACATGTCCTTATACCTCTCTATACAAACAGCTCTGCTACATGTCCTTATACCTCTCTGTACACAGCTCTGCTACATGTCCTTATACCTCTCTATACAAACAGCTCTGCTACATGTCCTTATACCTCGCTGTACACAGCTCTGCTACATGTCCTTATACCTCTCTATACACAGCTCTGCTACATGTCCTTATACCTCTCTATACACAGCTCTGCTACATGTCCTTATACCTCTCTGTACACACAGCTCTGCTACATGTCCATATACCTCGCGGTACACAGCTCTGCTACATGTCCTTATACCTCTCTATACACAGCTCTGCTACATGTCCTTATACCTCTCTGTACACAGCTCTGCTACATGTCCTTATACCTCTCTGTACACAGCTCTGCTACATGTCCTTATACCTCTCTGTACACAGCTCTGCTACATGTCCTTATACCTCTCTGTACACACAGCTCTGCTACATGTCCTTATACCTCTCTATACACAGCTCTGCTACATGTCCTTATACCTCACTATACACACAGCTCTGCTACATGTCCTTATACCTCTCTATACACAGCTCTGCTACATGTCCTTATACCTCTCTGTACACAGCTCTGCTACATGTCCTTATACCTCTCTGTACACACAGCTCTGCTACATGTCCTTATACCTCTCTATACACACAGCTCTGCTACATGTCCTTAAACCTCTCTATACACACAGCTCTGCTACATGTCCTTATACCTCTCTCTACACACAGCTCTGCTACATGTCCTTATACCTCTCTATACACACAGCTCTGCTACATGTCCTTATACCTCTCTGTACACAGCTCTGCTACATGTCCTTATACCTCTCTGTACACAGCTCTGCTACATGTCCTTATACCTCTCTGTACACAGCTCTGCTACATGTCCTTATACCTCTCTATACACACAGCTCTGCCACATGTCCTTATACCTCTCTATACACACAGCTCTGCTACATGTCCTTATACCTCTCTATACACACAGCTCTGCTACATGTCCTTATACCTCTCTATACACACAGCTCTGCTACATGTCCTTATACCTCTCTGTACACACAGCTCTGCTACATGTCCTTATACCTCTCTGTACACAGCTCTGCTACATGTCCTTATACCTCTCTGTACACAGCTCTGCTACATGTCCTTATACCTCTCTATACACACAGCTCTGCTACGTGTCCTTATACCTCTCTATACACACAGCTCTGCTACATGTCCTTATACCTCTCTATACACAGCTCTGCTACATGTCCTTATACCTCTCTATACACAGCTCTGCTACATGTCCTTATACCTCTCTGTACACAGCTCTGCTACATGTCCTTATACCTCTCTGTACACAGCTCTGCTACATGTCCTTATACCTCTCTATACAAACAGCTCTGCTACATGTCTTTATACCTCTCTGTACACACAGCTCTGCTACATGTCCTTATACCTCTCTGTACACACAGCTCTGCTACATGTCCTTATACCTCTCTATACACACAGCTCTGCTACATGTCCTTATACCTCTCTGTACACAGCTCTGCTACATGTCCTTATACCTCTCTGTACACAGCTCTGCTACATGTCCTTATACCTCTCTGTACACAGCTCTGCTACATGTCCTTGTAGCTGTTCTGTTTTGTCACAAGTCAGCTTATGGGATCACCAGTGAGGTCCTCTGAATTAGGCCTCTTCAGACCTAATCAAGATCGAGCGCTCGTGGGCATGATCAATTTTCTGTTTATTCATCTAAGGTACAGTTTATTTATACCATTTACAGATCAATGTGATATTGCAAAAAAAAAGCTTCTAGCTGGACTTTAAAAGTTGCTCATATGAGCTTTTAGTTTTAGCAAAACAAAAATGTAGAGTCATGCATATGAGATAAGAAGAAGATAAGAACATTTAGAGACAATAATAATCCTTGAGCCTGTCTCTTATTCCGAACGCTCCAGTATGACTATGAACTACCATCAGATATACTTACTAATAACAATAAAATATCTTTAATGAAGAAATAGAGAAACTATTAACCCTTCTATATCATCCTTATACCTCTCTATACACAGCTCTGCTACATGTCCTTATACCTCTCTATACACAGCTCTGCTACATGTCCTTATACCTCTCTGTACACACAGCTCTGCTACATGTCCTTATACCTCTCTGTACACAGCTCTGCTACATGTCCTTATACCTCTCTGTACAAACAGCTCTGCTACATGTCCTTATACCTCTCTGTACACAGCTCTGCTACATGTCCTTATACCTCTCTATACACACAGCTCTGCTACATGTCCTTATACCTCTCTGTACACAGCTCTGCTACATGTCCTTATACCTCTCTGTACACAGCTCTGCTACATGTCCTTATACCTCTCTATACACAGCTTTGCTACATGTCCTTATACCTCTCTGTACACAGCTCTGCTACATGTCCTTATACCTCTCTATACACACAGCTCTGCTACATGTCCTTATACCTCTCTGTACACAGCTCTGCTACATGTCCTTATACCTCTCTATACACACAGCTCTGCTACATGTCCTTATACCTCTCTGTACACAGCTCTGCTACATGTCCTTATACCTCTCTGTACACACAGCTCTGCTACATGTCCTTATACCTCTCTGTATACAGCTCTGCTACATGTCCTTATACCTCTTTGTACACACAGCTCTGCTACATGTCCTTATACCTCTCTGTACACAGCTCTGCTACATGTCCTTATACCTCTCTGTACACAGCTCTGCTACATGTCCTTATACCTCTCTATACAAACAGCTCTGCTACATGTCCTTATACCTCTCTATACACACAGCTCTGCTACATGTCCTTATACCTCTCTGTACACACAGCTCTGCTACATGTCCTTATACCTCTCTATACACACAGCTCTGCTACATGTCCTTATACCTCTCTGTACACAGCTCTGCTACATGTCCTTATACCTCTCTGTACACAGCTCTGCTACATGTCCTTATACCTCTCTATACACACAGCTCTGCTACATGTCCTTATACCTCTCTATACACACAGCTCTGCTACATGTCCTTATACCTCTCTATACACACAGCTCTGCTACATGTCCTTATACCTCTCTATACACACAGCTCTGCTACATGTCCTTATACCTCTCTATACACAGCTCTGCTACATGTCCTTATACTTCTCTGTACACAGCTCTGCTACATGTCCTTATACCTCTCTGTACACAGCTCTGCTACATGTCCTTATACCTCTCTATACACACAGCTCTGCTACATGTCCTTATACCTCTCTGTACACAGCTCTGCTACATGTCCTTATACCTCTCTGCAGGGCTGTATTTTGCCTTCGTGCTGCCCTAGGCACTTTAAGTGGTCGCGCCCCTTAGTGACAACGTAAAACTGAGTTTTCGCACACGACATCTGTTTAAGGCAGATCTACTCTGTAGCACACTTTAAAAAGTATCAATAAGAAACGAACCCCCCCCCAATGGGAATCACCACAGGCACATCAAAACATAGCATGAGTATAAAATATTCCCACCACACCGTCCCCACTTATATACTGTGACTGTGACACTGCCCCTAATAAACTACACACTGCCCTCCCTTATAAACTACTGTATATCCACCACACCTTCCTCGATTATGAAATATGATCTGTACATTGTGAGGAGGGAGCAGCATGATGTGAGGACAATGTCCCATGCATGCTGCCCCCTCCTCACAATGTCCTATGCATGCTGCCCCCTCCTCACAATGTCCCATGCATGCTGCCCCCTCCTCACAATGTCCCATGCATGCTGCCCCCTCCTCACAATGTCCCATGCATGCTGCTCCCTCCTCACAATGTCCCATGCATGCTGCTCCCTCCTCACAATGTCCCATGCTTTCTGCCCCCTCCTCACAATGTCCCATGCATGCTGCCCCCTCCTCACAATGTCCCATGAATGCTGCCCCCTCCTCACAATGTCCCTTGCATGCTGCCCCCTCCTCACAATGTCCCATGCATGCTGCCCCCTCCTCACAATGTCCCATGCATGCTGCTCCCTCCTCACAATGTCCCTTGCATGCTGCCCCCTCCTCACAATGTCCCTTGCATGCTGCCCCCTCCTCACAATGTCCCATGCATGCTGCCCCCTCCTCACAATGTCCCATGCATGCTGCCCCCTCCTCACAATGTCCCATGCATGCTGCCCCCTCCTCACAATGTCCCATGCATGCTGCTCTCTCCTCACAATGTCCCATGCATGCTGCCCCCTCTTCACAATGTCCCATGCATGCTGCTCCCTCCTCACAATGTCCCATGCATGTTGCTCCCTCCTCACAATGTCCCATGAATGCTGCTCCCTCCTCACAATGTCTCATGCATGCTGCCCCCTCCTCACAATGTCTCATGTATGCTGCTCCCGCCTCACAATGTCCCATGCATGCTGCTCCCTCCTCACAATGTCCCATGCATGCTGCTCCCTCCGCACAATGTCTCATGCTTGATGCTCCCTCCTCACAATGTCCCATGCATGCTGCTCCTTCCTCACAATGTCCCATGCATGCTGCTCCCTCCTCACATTGTCTCATGCATGCTGCCCCCTCCTCAGTGTCCCATGCATGCTGCCCCCTTCTCACAATGTCCCATGCATGCTGCCCCCTCCTCACAATGTCTCATGCATGCTGCCCCCTCCTCAGTGTCCCATGCATGCTGCCCCCTTCTCACAATGTCCCATGCATGCTGTCCCTCTCCATGAGCTCCTAATGCTGCCTTCCTCTTTTCCATAATGAGACCTTCATGTTGCCCCACTCATGCTAAGACCACCACACTAACGCTTATGCTGAGACCCCCCACACACACACTACCCCACTCTTGATATTGACTCCCCTACATTGCTCCACTCCATACTGATCCCACACATGCTGCCCCTTCTTCACAATGAGCTCCCAATGCTGCCCCCTCTTATTCTGAGTCCTTACACTCCCCCCACCCAATCGATTTTGTCATTGCACTATCCCTCATCCCTTGTCCTTTGTCTCTAGCATTAGCCCCTCTCTCCCACTCCCCCAGCATCAGCCTCTCTCCCCCAGCATCAGCCTCTATCTTCCCTCAGCATCAGCCTCTCTTCCCCAGTCTCAGCCTTTGCCTCCCCCCAGCCTCAGCCTGCCCCAGTCTCCGCCTCAGCCTCCCTCCAGCCTCCCTCCAGTCTCAGCCTCAGCCTCCCTCAAGTCTCAGCCTCAGCCTCCCTCCAGTCTCAGCCTCCCTCCAGCCTCCCCCCAGTCTCTGCCTCTGCCTCCCTCCAGCCTCCCCCCAGTCTCTGCCTCTGCCTCCCTCCAGCCTCCCCCCAGTCTCAGCCTCAGCCTCCCTCCAGTCTCAGCCTCAGCCTCCCTCCAGCCTCCCCCCAGTCTCAGCCTCAGTCTCCCTCCAGCCTCCCCCCAGTCTCAGCCTCCCTCCAGTCTCAGCCTCTGCCTCCCTCCAGCCTCCCCCCAGTCTCTGCCTCTGCCTCCCTCCAGCCTCCCCCCAGTCTCTGACTCTGCCTCCCTCCAGCCTCCCCCCAGTCTCTGCCTCTGCCTCCCTCCAGCCTCCCCCCCAGTCTCTGCCTCTGCCTCCCTCCAACCTCCCCCCAGTCTCAGCCTCTGCCTCTCTCCAGTCTCAGCCTCTGCCTCCCTCCAGCCTCCCCCCAGTCTCAGCCTCTGCCTCCCTCCAGTCTCAGCCTCTGCCTCCCTCCAGTCTCTGCCTCTGCCTCCCTCCAGCCTCCCCCCAGTCTCTGCCTCTGCCTCCCTCCAGCCTCCCCCCAGTCTCAGACTCTGCCTCCCTCCAGCCTCCCCCCAGTCTCTGCCTCTGCCTCCCTCCAGCCTCCCCCCAGTCTCTGCCTCTGCCTCCCTCCAGCCTCCCCCCAGTCTCTGCCTCTGCCTCCCTCCAGCCTCCCCCCAGTCTCTGCCTCTGCCTCCCTCCAGCCTCCCCCCAGTCTCAGCCTCTGCCTCTCTCCAGCCTCCCCCCAGTCTCAGCCTCTGCCTCCCTCCAGCCTCCCCCCAGTCTCAGCCTCTGCCTCTCTCCAGCCTCCCCCCAGTCTCAGCCTCTGCCTCTCTCCAGCCTCCCCCCAGTCTCAGCCTCTGCCTCCCTCCAGCCTCCCCCCAGTCTCAGCCTCTGCCTCTCTCCAGCCTCCCCCCAGTCTCAGCCTCCCTCCAGCCTCCCCCCAGTCTCTGCCTCTGCCTCCCTCCAGCCTCCCCCCAGTCTCTGCCTCTGCCTCCCTCCAGCCTCCCCCAGTCTCAGCCTCTGCCTCCCTCCAGCCTCCCCACAGTCTCAGCCTCTGCCTCCCTCAGTCTCAGCCTCTGCCTCCCTCCAACCTCCCCCCAGTCTCAGCCTCTGCCTCCCTCCAGCCTCCCCCCAGTCTCTGCCTCTGCCTCCCTCCAGCCTCCCCCCAGTCTCTGCCTCTGCCTCCCTCCAGCCTCCCCCAGTCTCAGCCTCTGCCTCCCTCCAGCCTCCCCACAGTCTCAGCCTCTGCCTCCCTCCAGTCTCAGCCTCTGCCTCCCTCCAACCTCCCCCCAGTCTCAGCCTCTGCCTCTCTCCAGTCTCAGCCTCTGCCTCCCTCCAGCCTCCCCCCAGTCTCAGCCTCTGCCTCCCTCCAGCCTCCCCCCAGTCTCAGCTTCTGCCTCTCTCCAGCCTCCCCCAGTCTCAGCCTCTGCCTCCCTCCAGCCTCCCCCCAGTCTCTGCCTCCCTACAGCCTCCCCCCCAGTCTCTGCCTCTGCCTCCCTCCAGCCTCCCCCAGTCTCAGCCTCTGCCTCCCTCCAGCCTCCCCACAGTCTCAGCCTCTGCCTCCCTCCAGTCTCAGCCTCTGCCTCCCTCCAGCCTCCCCCCAGTCTCAGCCTCTGCCTCTCTCCAGTCTCAGCCTCTGCCTCCCTCCAGCCTCCCCCCAGTCTCAGCCACTGCCTCCCTCCAGTCTCAGCCTCTGCCTACCTCCAGCCTCCCCCCAGTCTCAGCCTCTGCCTCCCTCCAGCCTCCCCCCAGTCTCAGCCTCTGCCTCCCTCCAGCCTCCCCCCAGTCTCAGCCTCTGCCTCCCTCCAGTATCTGCCTTTGCCGCCTCCCCCCCCCGCATGCGCAGATCTCTGGTCTGCATTAGAGACACTCCCACGCTCCTTATGAATCCACTTACCTGCTCCAGTGCCCGCCGCCATCTTCCTGGCTCACGTGAGTATCCTCTTCTGACACCGGCTTCCATCACGGCGTCCTCCGCGGCGTCCTGCTGCGAGCTCTGCATGTGACGTCCACACAGCAGTGGACGCAGCACAGAGGAAGGAGCTGATTGGCGCGCGCCTGTGACCCCGGAAGTGCAGGCGCCGGCAGTTCCGGGGTCAATCAGCTCCCTGTGCTCGGCGGCCACAAAAAAAAAAAATGTAAAAAAAAAAAAAAAAAAAAAAAATTTTTTTTTTTTTTTTTTTTTGCTGCCAGAGGGTGCCGCCCCTCACAATCTGCCGCCCTAGGCACCGGACCACGGGTGCCTAGTGGTAAATACGGCCCTGCCTCTCTGTACACAGCTCTGCTACATGTCCTTATACCTCTCTGTACACACAGCTCTGCTACATGTCCTTATACCTCTCTATACACAACTCTGCTACATGTCCTTATACCTCTTTGTACACAGCTCTGCTACATGTCCTTTTACCTCTGTGTACACACAGCTCTGCTACATGTCCTTATACCTCTGTGTACACATAGCTCTGCTACATGTCCTTATACCTCTCTGTACACAGCTCTGCTACATTTCCTTATACCTCTCTATACACAACTCTGCTACATGTCCTTATACCTCTCTATACACAACTCTGCTACATGTCCTTATACCTCTTTGTACACAGCTCTGCTACATGTCCTTATACCTCTGTGTACACACAGCTCTGCTACATGTCCTTATACCTCTGTGTACACATAGCTCTGCTACATGTCCTTATACCTCTCTGTACACAGCTCTGCTACATGTCCTTATACCTCTCTATACACAACTCTGCTACATGTCCTTATACCTCTTTGTACACAGCTCTGCTACATGTCCTTATACCTCTGTGTACACACAGCTCTGCTACATGTCCTTATACCTCTGTGTACACATAGCTCTGCTACATGTCCTTATACCTCTCTGTACACAGCTCTGCTACATGTCCTTATACCTCTTTGTACACACAGCTCTGCTATATGTCCTTATACCTCTCTGTACACACAGCTCTGCTACATGTCCTTATACCTCTCTGTACACAGCTCTGCTACATGTCCTTATACATCTCTGTACACAGCTCTGCTACATGTCCTTATACCTCTCTGTACACACAGCTCTGCTACATGTCCATATACCTCGCTGTACACAGCTCTGCTACATGTCCTTATACCTCTCTGTACACACAGCTCTGCTACATGTCCATATACCTCTCTGTACACAGCTCTGCTACATGTCCTTATACCTCTCTGTACACAGCTCTGCTACATGTCCTTATACCCCTCTGTACACACAGCTCTGCTACATGTCCTTATACCTCTCTGTACACAGCTCTGCTACATGTCCTTATACCTCTCTATACACACAGCTCTGCTACATGTTCTTATACCTCTCTATACACAGCTCTGCTACATATCCTTATACCTCTCTGTACACACAGCTCTGCTACATGTCCTTATACCTCTCTGTACACAGCTCTGCTACATGTCCTTATACCTCTCTGTACACACAGCTCTGCTACATGTCCATATACCTCTCTGTACACAGCTCTGCTACATGTCCTTATACCTCTCTATACACACAGCTCTGCTACATGTCCTTATACCTCTCTGTACACACAGCTCTGCTACATGTCCTTATACCTCTCTGTACACAGCTCTGCTACATGTCCTTATACCTCTCTGTACACAGCTCTGCTACATGTCCTTATACCTCTCTATACACACAGCTCTGCTACGTGTCCTTATACCTCTCTATACACAGCTCTGCTACATGTCCTTATACCTCTCTATACACAGCTCTGCTACATGTCCTTATACCTCTCTGTACACAGCTCTGCTACATGTCCTTATACCTCTCTGTACACAGCTCTGCTACATGTCCTTATACCTCTCTATACACACAGCTCTGCTACGTGTCCTTATACCTCTCTATACACAGCTCTGCTACATGTCCTTATACCTCTCTATACACAGCTCTGCTACATGTCCTTATACCTCTCTATACACAGCTCTGCTACATGTCCATATACCTCGCTGTACACAGCTCTGCTACATGTCCTTATACCTCTCTGTACACACAGCTCTGCTACATGTCCATATACCTCTCTGTACACAGCTCTGCTACATGTCCTTATACCCCTCTGTACACACAGCTCTGCTACATGTCCTTATACCTCTCTGTACACAGCTCTGCTACATGTCCTTATACCTCTCTATACACACAGCTCTGCTACATGTCCTTATACCTCTCTATACACAGCTCTGCTACATGTCCTTATACGTCTCTGTACACACAGCTCTGCTACATGTCCTTATACCTCTCTGTACACAGCTCTGCTACATGTTCTTATACCTCTCTGTACACACAGCTCTGCTACATGTCCATATACCTCGCTGTACACAGCTCTGCTACATGTCCTTATACCTCTCTATACACAGCTCTGCTACATGTCCTTATACCTCTCTGTACACAGCTCTGCTACATGTCCTTATACCTCTCTGTACACAGCTCTGCTACATGTCCTTATACCTCTGTGTACACAGAGCTCTGCTACATGTCCTTATACCTCTCTGTACACAGCTCTGCTACATGTCCTTATACCTCTTTGTACACACAGCTCTGCTATATGTCCTTATACCTCTCTGTACACACAGCTTTGCTACATGTCCTTATACCTCTCTGTACACAGCTCTGCTACCTGTCCTTATACCTCTCTATACACACAGCTCTGCTACCTGTCCTTATACCTCTCTATACACAGCTCTGCTACATGTCCTTATACCTCTCTGTACACACAGCTCTGCTACATGCCCTTTACGTCTCTGTACACACAGCTCTGCTACATGTCCATATACCTCGCTGTACACAGCTCTGCTACATGTCCTTATACCTCTCTGTACACACAGCTCTGCTACATGTCCATATACCTCTCTGTACACAGCTCTGCTACATGTCCATATACCTCGCTGTACACAGCTCTGCTACATGTCCTTATACCCCTCTGTACACACAGCTCTGCTACATGTCCATATACCTCTCTGTACACAGCTCTGCTACATGTCCTTATACCTCTCTATACACACAGCTCTGCTACATGTCCTTATACCTCTCTGTACACACAGCTCTGCTACATGTCCTTATACCTCTCTGTACACAGCTCTGCTACATGTCCTTATACCTCTCTGTACACAGCTCTGCTACATGTCCTTATACCTCTCTATACACACAGCTCTGCTACATGTCCTTATACCTCTCTATACACAGCTCTGCTACATGTCCTTATACCTCTCTATACACAGCTCTGCTACATGTCCTTATACCTCTCTATACACAGCTCTGCTACATGTCCTTATACCTCTCTGTACACAGCTCTGCTACATGTCCTTATACCTCTCTGTACACAGCTCTGCTACATGTCCTTATACCTCGCTGTACACAGCTCTGCTACATGTCCTTATACCCCTCTGTACACACAGCTCTGCTACATGTCCATATACCTCTCTGTACACAGCTCTGCTACATGTCCTTATACCTCTCTATACACACAGCTCTGCTACATGTCCTTATACCTCTCTGTACACAGCTCTGCTACATGTCCTTATACCTCTCTATACACACAGCTCTGCTACATGTCCTTATACCTCTCTGTACACAGCTCTGCTACATGTCCTTATACCTCTCTGTACACAGCTCTGCTACATGTCCTTATACCTCTGTGTACACAGAGCTCTGCTACATGTCCTTATACCTCTCTGTACACAGCTCTGCTACATGTCCTTATACCTCTTTGTACACACAGCTCTGCTATATGTCCTTATACCTCTCTGTACACACAGCTTTGCTACATGTCCTTATACCTCTCTGTACACAGCTCTGCTACCTGTCCTTATACCTCTCTATACACACAGCTCTGCTACCTGTCCTTATACCTCTCTATACACAGCTCTGCTACATGTCCTTATACCTCTCTGTACACACAGCTCTGCTACATGCCCTTTACGTCTCTGTACACACAGCTCTGCTACATGTCCATATACCTCGCTGTACACAGCTCTGCTACATGTCCTTATACCTCTCTGTACACACAGCTCTGCTACATGTCCATATACCTCTCTGTACACAGCTCTGCTACATGTCCATATACCTCGCTGTACACAGCTCTGCTACATGTCCTTATACCCCTCTGTACACACAGCTCTGCTACATGTCCATATACCTCTCTGTACACAGCTCTGCTACATGTCCTTATACCTCTCTATACACACAGCTCTGCTACATGTCCTTATACCTCTCTGTACACACAGCTCTGCTACATGTCCTTATACCTCTCTGTACACAGCTCTGCTACATGTCCTTATACCTCTCTGTACACAGCTCTGCTACATGTCCTTATACCTCTCTATACACACAGCTCTGCTACATGTCCTTATACCTCTCTATACACAGCTCTGCTACATGTCCTTATACCTCTCTATACACAGCTCTGCTACATGTCCTTATACCTCTCTATACACAGCTCTGCTACATGTCCTTATACCTCTCTGTACACAGCTCTGCTACATGTCCTTATACCTCTCTGTACACAGCTCTGCTACATGTCCTTATACCTCGCTGTACACAGCTCTGCTACATGTCCTTATACCCCTCTGTACACACAGCTCTGCTACATGTCCATATACCTCTCTGTACACAGCTCTGCTACATGTCCTTATACCTCTCTATACACACAGCTCTGCTACATGTCCTTATACCTCTCTGTACACACAGCTCTGCTACATGTCCTTATACCTCTCTGTACACAGCTCTGCTACATGTCCTTATACCTCTCTGTACACAGCTCTGCTACATGTCCTTATACCTCTCTATACACACAGCTCTGCTACATGTCCTTATACCTCTCTATACACACAGCTCTGCTACATGTCCGTATACCTCTCTATACACAGCTCTGCTACATGTCCTTATACCTCTCTGTACACAGCTCTGCTACATGTCCTTATACCTCTCTGTACACAGCTCTGCTACATGTCCTTGTTGTAGCTGTTCTGTTTTGTCACAAGTCAGCTTATGGGATCACCAGTGAGGTCCTCTGAATTAGGCCTCTTCAGACCTAATCAAGATCGAGCGCTCGTGGGCATGATCAATTTTCTGTTTATTCATCTAAGGTACAGTTTATTTATACCATTTACAGATCAATGTGATATTGCAAAAAAAAAGCTTCTAGCTGGACTTTAAAAGTTGCTCATATGACCTTTTAGTTTTAGCAAAACAAAAATGTAGAGTCATGCATATGAGATAAGAAGAAGATAAGAAGAACATTTAGAGACAATAATAATCCTTGAGCCTGTCCCTTATTCCGAACGCTCCAGTATGACTATGAACTACCATCAGATATACTTACTAATAACAATAAAATATCTTTAATGAAGAAATAGAGAAACTATTAACCCTTCTATATCATCCTTATACCTCTCTATACACAGCTCTGCTACATGTCCTTATACCTCTCTATACACAGCTCTGCTACATGTCCTTATACCTCTCTGTACACACAGCTCTGCTACATGTCCTTATACCTCTCTGTACACAGCTCTGCTACATGTCCTTATAGCTCTCTGTACAAACAGCTCTGCTACATGTCCTTATACCTCTCTGTACACACAGCTCTGCTACATGTCCTTATACCTCTCTGTACACAGCTCTGCTACATGTCCTTATACCTCTCTATACACACAGCTCTGCTACATGTCCTTATACCTCTCTGTACACAGCTCTGCTACATGTCCTTATACCTCTCTGTACACAGCTCTGCTACATGTCCTTATACCTCTCTATACACACAGCTCTGCTACATGTCCTTATACCTCTCTGTACACAGCTCTGCTACATGTCCTTATACCTCTCTATACAAACAGCTCTGCTACATGTCCTTATACCTCTCTATACACAGCTCTGCTACATGTCCTTATACCTCTCTATACAAACAGCTCTGCTACATGTCCTTATACCTCTCTGTACACAGCTCTGCTACATGTCCTTATACCTCTCTATACACAGCTCTGCTACAAGTCCTTATACCTCTCTGTACACAGCTCTGCTACATGTCCTTATACCTCTCTATACACAGCTCTGCTACATGTCCTTATACCTCTCTGTACACAGCTCTGCTACATGTCCTTATACCTCTCTGTACACAGCTCTGCTACATGTCCTTATACCTCTCTATACACACAGCTCTGCTACGTGTCCTTATACCTCTCTATACACAGCTCTGCTACATGTCCTTATACCTCTCTATACACAGCTCTGCTACATGTCCTTATACCTCTCTATACACAGCTCTGCTACATGTCCATATACCTCGCTGACACAGCTCTGCTACATGTCCTTATACCTCTCTGTACACACAGCTCTGCTACATGTCCATATACCTCTCTGTACACAGCTCTGCTACATGTCCTTATACCCCTCTGTACACACAGCTCTGCTACATGTCCTTATACCTCTCTGTACACAGCTCTGCTACATGTCCTTATACCTCTCTATACACACAGCTCTGCTACATGTCCTTATACCTCTCTATACACAGCTCTGCTACATGTCCTTATACGTCTCTGTACACACAGCTCTGCTACATGTCCTTATACCTCTCTGTACACAGCTCTGCTACATGTTCTTATACCTCTCTGTACACACAGCTCTGCTACATGTCCATATACCTCGCTGTACACAGCTCTGCTACATGTCCTTATACCTCTCTATACACAGCTCTGCTACATGTCCTTATACCTCTCTGTACACAGCTCTCCTACATGTCCTTATACCTCTCTGTACACAGCTCTGCTACATGTCCTTATACCTCTGTGTACACAGAGCTCTGCTACATGTCCTTATACCTCTCTGTACACAGCTCTGCTACATGTCCTTATACCTCTTTGTACACACAGCTCTGCTATATGTCCTTATACCTCTCTGTACACACAGCTTTGCTACATGTCCTTATACCTCTCTGTACACAGCTCTGCTACCTGTTCTTATACCTCTCTATACACACAGCTCTGCTACCTGTCCTTATACCTCTCTATACACAGCTCTGCTACATGTCCTTATACCTCTCTGTACACACAGCTCTGCTACATGCCCTTTACGTCTCTGTACACACAGCTCTGCTACATGTCCATATACCTCGCTGTACACAGCTCTGCTACATGTCCTTATACCTCTCTGTACACACAGCTCTGCTACATGTCCATATACCTCTCTGTACACAGCTCTGCTACATGTCCTTATACCTCGCTGTACACAGCTCTGCTACATGTCCTTATACCCCTCTGTACACACAGCTCTGCTACATGTCCATATACCTCTCTGTACACAGCTCTGCTACATGTCCTTATACCTCTCTATACACACAGCTCTGCTACATGTCCTTATACCTCTCTGTACACACAGCTCTGCTACATGTCCTTATACCTCTCTGTACACAGCTCTGCTACATGTCCTTATACCTCTCTGTACACAGCTCTGCTACATGTCCTTATACCTCTCTATACACACAGCTCTGCTACATGTCCTTATACCTCTCTATACACACAGCTCTGCTACATGTCCTTATACCTCTCTATACACAGCTCTGCTACATGTCCTTATACCTCTCTGTACACAGCTCTGCTACATGTCCTTGTTGTAGCTGTTCTGTTTTGTCACAAGTCAGCTTATGGGATCACCAGTGAGGTCCTCTGAATTAGGCCTCTTCAGACCTAATCAAGATTGAGCGCTCGTGGGCATGATCAATTTTCTGTTTATTCATCTAAGGTACAGTTTATTTATACCATTTACAGATCAATGTGATATTGCAAAAAAAAAGCTTCTAGCTGGACTTTAAAAGTTGCTCATATGACCTTTTAGTTTTAGCAAAACAAAAATGTAGAGTCATGCATATGAGATAAGAAGAAGATAAGAAGAACATTTAGAGACAATAATAATCCTTGAGCCTGTCTCTTATTCCGAAGGCTCCAGTATGACTATGAACTACCATCAGATATACTTACTAATAACAATAAAATATCTTTAATGAAGAAATAGAGAAACTATTAACCCTTCTATATCATCCTTATACCTCTCTATACACAGCTCTGCTACATGTCCTTATACCTCTCTATACACAGCTCTGCTACATGTCCTTATACCTCTCTATACACAGCTCTGCTACATGTCCTTATACCTCTCTGTACACACAGCTCTGCTACATGTCCTTATACCTCTCTGTACACAGCTCTGCTACATGTCCTTATAGCTCTCTGTACAAACAGCTCTGCTACATGTCCTTATACCTCTCTGTACACACAGCTCTGCTACATGTCCTTATACCTCTCTATACACACAGCTCTGCTACATGTCCTTATACCTCTCTGTACACAGCTCTGCTACATGTCCTTATACCTCTCTGTACACAGCTCTGCTACATGTCCTTATACCTCTCTATACACACAGCTCTGCTACATGTCCTTATACCTCTCTGTACACAGCTCTGCTACATGTCCTTATACCTCTCTATACAAACAGCTCTGCTACATGTCCTTATACCTCTCTATACACAGCTCTGCTACATGTCCTTATACCTCTCTATACAAACAGCTCTGCTACATGTCCTTATACCTCTCTGTACACAGCTCTGCTACATGTCCTTATACCTCTCTATACACAGCTCTGCTACAAGTCCTTATACCTCTCTGTACACAGCTCTGCTACATGTCCTTATACCTCTCTATACACACAGCTCTGCTACATGTCCTTATACCTCTCTGTACACAGCTCTGCTACATGTCCTTATACCTCTCTATACAAACAGCTCTGCTACATGTCCTTATACCTCTCTGTACACAGCTCTGCTACATGTCCTTATACCTCTCTGTACACAGCTCTGCTACATGTCCTTATACCTCTCTATACATAGCTCTGCTACATGTCCTTATACCTCTCTATACACACAGCTCTGCTACATGTCCTTATACCTCTCTGTACACAGCTCTGCTACATGTCCTTATACCACTCTATACACACAGCTCTGCTACATGTCCTTATACCTCTCTGTACACAGCTCTGCTACATGTCCTTATACCTCTCTGTATACAGCTCTGCTACATGTCCTTATACCTCTCTGTACACAGCTCTGCTACATGTCCTTATACCTCTCTATACACACAGCTCTGCTACATGTCCTTATACCTCTCTGTACACAGCTCTGCTACATGTCCTTATACCTCTCTGTACACAGCTCTGCTACATGTCCTTATACCTCTCTGTACACACAGCTCAGCTACATGTCCTTATACCTCTCTATACACACAGCTCTGCTACATGTCCATATACCTCGCTGTACACAGCTCTGCTACATGTCCTTATACCTCTCTATACACAACTCTGCTACATGTCCTTATACCTCTTTATACACAGCTCTGCTACATGTCCTTATACCTCTGTGTACACACAGCTCTGCTACATGTCCTTATACCTCTGTGTACACATAGCTCTGCTACATGTCCTTATACCTCTCTGTACACAGCTCTGCTACATGTCCTTATACCTCTCTGTACACACAGCTCTGCTACATGTCCATATACCTCGCTGTACACAGCTCTGCTACATGTCCTTATACCTCTCTGTACACACAGCTCTGCTACATGTCCATATACCTCTCTGTACACAGCTCTGCTACATGTCCTTATACCCCTCTGTACACACAGCTCTGCTACATGTCCTTATACCTCTCTGTACACAGCTCTGCTACATGTCCTTATACCTCTCTATACACACAGCTCTGCTACATGTTCTTATACCTCTCTATACACAGCTCTGCTACATGTCCTTATACCTCTTTGTACACAGCTCTGCTACATGTCCTTATACCTCTGTGTACACAGCTCTGCTACATGTCCTTATACCTCTCTGTACACAGCTCTGCTACATGTCCTTATACCTCTTTGTACACACAGCTCTGCTATATGTCCTTATACCTCTCTGTACACACAGCTCTGCTACATGTCCATATACCTCTCTGTACACACAGCTCTGCTACATGTCCTTATACCTCTCTATACACACAGCTCTGCTACATGTCCATATACCTCGCTGTACACAGCTCTGCTACATGTCCTTATACCTCTCTATACACAACTCTGCTACATGTCCTTATACCTCTTTATACACAGCTCTGCTACATGTCCTTATACCTCTGTGTACACACAGCTCTGCTACATGTCCTTATACCTCTGTGTACACATAGCTCTGCTACATGTCCTTATACCTCTCTGTACACAGCTCTGCTACATGTCCTTATACCTCTCTGTACACACAGCTCTGCTACATGTCCATATACCTCGCTGTACACAGCTCTGCTACATGTCCTTATACCTCTCTGTACACACAGCTCTGCTACATGTCCATATACCTCTCTGTACACAGCTCTGCTACATGTCCTTATACCCCTCTGTACACACAGCTCTGCTACATGTCCTTATACCTCTCTGTACACAGCTCTGCTACATGTCCTTATACCTCTCTATACACACAGCTCTGCTACATGTTCTTATACCTCTCTATACACAGCTCTGCTACATGTCCTTATACCTCTTTGTACACAGCTCTGCTACATGTCCTTATACCTCTGTGTACACAGCTCTGCTACATGTCCTTATACCTCTCTGTACACAGCTCTGCTACATGTCCTTATACCTCTTTGTACACACAGCTCTGCTATATGTCCTTATACCTCTCTGTACACACAGCTCTGCTACATGTCCATATACCTCTCTGTACACAGCTCTGCTACATGTCCTTATACCCCTCTGTACACACAGCTCTGCTACATGTCCTTATACCTCTCTGTACACACAGCTCTGCTACATGTCCATATACCTCGCTGTACACAGCTCTGCTACATGTCCTTATACCTCTCTGTACACACAGCTCTGCTACATGTCCATATACCTCTCTGTACACAGCTCTGCTACATGTCCTTATACCCCTCTGTACACACAGCTCTGCTACATGTCCTTATACCTCTCTGTACACAGCTCTGCTACATGTCCTTATACCTCTCTATACACACAGCTCTGCTACATGTCCTTATACCTCTCTATACACAGCTCTGCTACATGTCCTTATACGTCTCTGTACACACAGCTCTGCTACATGTCCTTATACCTCTCTGTACACAGCTCTGCTACATGTCCTTATACCTCTCTGTACACAGCTCTGCTACATGTCCTTATACCTCTCTGTACACACAGCTCTGCTACATGTCCATATACCTCGCTGTACACAGCTCTGCTACATGTCCTTATACCTCTCTATACACAGCTCTGCTACATGTCCTTATACCTCTCTGTATACAGCTCTGCTACATGTCCTTATACCTCTCTGTACACACAGCTCTGCTACATGTCCTTATACCTCTCTGTACACAGCTCTGCTACATGTCCTTATACCTCTCTGTACACAGCTCTGCTACATGTCCTTATACCTCTGTGTACACACAGCTCTGCTACATGTCCTTATACTTCTCTGTACACAGCTCTGCTACATGTCCTTATACCTCTTTGTACACACAGCTCTGCTACATGTCCTTATACCTCTCTGTACACACAGCTTTGCTACATGTCCTTATACCTCTCTGTACACAGCTCTGCTACCTGTTCTTATACCTCTCTGTACACACAGCTCTGCTACCTGTCCTTATACCTCTCTGTACACACAGCTCTGCTACCTGTCCTTATACCTCTCTATACACAGCTCTGCTACATGTCCTTATACCTCTCTGTACACACAGCTCTGCTACATGTCCATATACCTCGCTGTACACAGCTCTGCTACATGTCCTTATACCTCTCTACACACAGCTCTGCTACATGTCCATATACCTCTCTGTACACAGCTCTGCTACATGTCCATATACCTCGCTGTACACAGCTCTGCTACATGTCCTTATACCCCTCTGTACACACAGCTCTGCTACATGTCCATATACCTCTCTGTACACAGCTCTGCTACATGTCCTTATACCTCTCTATACACACAGCTCTGCTACATGTCCTTATACCTCTCTATACACACAGCTCTGCTACATGTCCTTATACCTCTCTATACACACAGCTCTGTTACATGTCCTTATACCTCTCTATCCACAGCTCTGCTACATGTCCTTATACCCCTCTGTACACACAGCTCTGCTACATGTCCTTACACCTCTCTATACACACAGCTCTGCTACATGTCCTTATACCTCTCTGTACACACAGCTCTGCTACATGTCCTTATACCTCTCTGTACACAGCTCTGCTACATGTCCTTATACCTCTCTGTACACACAGCTCTGCTACATGTCCTTATACCTCTCTGTACACAGCTCTGCTACATGTCCTTATACCTCTCTATACAAACAGCTCTGCTACATGTCCTTATACCTCTCTGTACACACAGCTCTGCTACATGTCCTTATACCTCTCTGTACACAGCTCTGCTACAAGTCCTTATACCTCTCTATACACAGCTCTGCTACATGTCCTTATACCTCTCTATACACAGCTCTGCTACATGTCCTTATACCTCTCTGTACACAGCTCTGCTACAAGTCCTTATACCTCTCTGTACACAGCTCTGCTACATGTCCTTATACCTCTCTATACACAGCTCTGCTACAAGTCCTTATACCTCTCTGTACACAGCTCTGCTACATGTCCTTATACCTCTCTATACACAGCTCTGCTACATGTCCTTATACCTCTCTGTACACAGCTCTGCTACATGTCCTTATACCTCTCTATACACAGCTCTGCTACATGTCCTTATACCCCTCTGTACACACAGCTCTGCTACATGTCCTTATACCTCTCTATACACACAGCTCTGCTACATGTCCTTATACCTCTCTATACACACAGCTCTGCTACATGTCCTTATACCTCTCTGTACACACAGCTCTGCTACATGTCCTTATACCTCTCTGTACACAGCTCTGCTACATGTCCTTATACCTCTCTGTACACAGCTCTGCTACATGTCCTTATACCTCTGTGTACACACAGCTCTGCTACATGTCCTTATACCTCTCTGTACACAGCTCTGCTACATGTCCTTATACCTCTTTGTACACACAGCTCTGCTATATGTCCTTATACCTCTCTGTACACACAGCTCTGCTACATGTCCTTATACCTCTCTATACACACAGCTCTGCTACATGTCCTTATACCTCTCTGTACACACAGCTCTGCTACATGTCCTTATACCTCTCTGTACACACAGCTCTGCTACATGTCCATATACCTCTCTGTACACAGCTCTGCTACATGTCCTTATACCCCTCTGTACACACAGCTCTGCTACATGTCCTTATACCTCTCTGTACACAGCTCTGCTACATGTCCTTATACCTCTCTATACACACAGCTCTGCTACATGTCCTTATACCTCTCTATACACACAGCTCTGCTACATGTCCTTATACCTCTCTGTACACACAGCTCTGCTACATGTCCTTATACCTCTCTGTACACAGCTCTGCTACATGTCCTTATACCTCTCTGTACACAGCTCTGCTACATGTCCTTATACCTCTCTATACACACAGCTCTGCTACGTGTCCTTATACCTCTCTATACACAGCTCTGCTACATGTCCTTATACCTCTCTATACACAGCTCTGCTACATGTCCTTATACCTCTCTGTACACAGCTCTGCTACATGTCCTTATACCTCTCTGTACACAGCTCTGCTACATGTCCTTATACCTCTCTATACACACAGCTCTGCTACGTGTCCTTATACCTCTCTATACACAGCTCTGCTACATGTCCTTATACCTCTCTATACACAGCTCTGCTACATGTCCTTATACCTCTCTATACACAGCTCTGCTACATGTCCATATACCTCGCTGTACACAGCTCTGCTACATGTCCTTATACCTCTCTGTACACACAGCTCTGCTACATGTCCATATACCTCTCTGTACACAGCTCTGCTACATGTCCTTATACCCCTCTGTACACACAGCTCTGCTACATGTCCTTATACCTCTCTGTACACACAGCTCTGCTACATGTCCATATACCTCGCTGTACACAGCTCTGCTACATGTCCTTATACCTCTCTGTACACACAGCTCTGCTACATGTCCATATACCTCTCTGTACACAGCTCTGCTACATGTCCTTATACCCCTCTGTACACACAGCTCTGCTACATGTCCTTATACCTCTCTGTACACAGCTCTGCTACATGTCCTTATACCTCTCTATACACACAGCTCTGCTACATGTCCTTATACCTCTCTATACACAGCTCTGCTACATGTCCTTATACGTCTCTGTACACACAGCTCTGCTACATGTCCTTATACCTCTCTGTACACAGCTCTGCTACATGTCCTTATACCTCTCTGTACACAGCTCTGCTACATGTCCTTATACCTCTCTGTACACACAGCTCTGCTACATGTCCATATACCTCGCTGTACACAGCTCTGCTACATGTCCTTATACCTCTCTATACACAGCTCTGCTACATGTCTTTATACCTCTCTGTATACAGCTCTGCTACATGTCCTTATACCTCTCTGTACACACAGCTCTGCTACATGTCCTTATACCTCTCTGTACACAGCTCTGCTACATGTCCTTAAACCTCTCTGTACACAGCTCTGCTACATGTCCTTATACCTCTGTGTACACACAGCTCTGCTACATGTCCTTATACTTCTCTGTACACAGCTCTGCTACATGTCCTTATACCTCTTTGTACACACAGCTCTGCTATATGTCCTTATACCTCTCTGTACACACAGCTTTGCTACATGTCCTTATACCTCTCTGTACACAGCTCTGCTACCTGTCCTTATACCTCTCTGTACACACAGCTCTGCTACCTGTCCTTATACCTCTCTGTACACACAGCTCTGCTACCTGTCCTTATACCTCTCTATACACAGCTCTGCTACATGTCCTTATACCTCTCTGTACACACAGCTCTGCTACATGTCCTTATACGTCTCTGTACACACAGCTCTGCTACATGTCCATATACCTCGCTGTACACAGCTCTGCTACATGTCCTTATACCTCTCTACACACAGCTCTGCTACATGTCCATATACCTCTCTGTACACAGCTCTGCTACATGTCCATATACCTCGCTGTACACAGCTCTGCTACATGTCCTTATACCCCTCTGTACACACAGCTCTGCTACATGTCCATATACCTCTCTGTACACAGCTCTGCTACATGTCCTTATACCTCTCTATACACACAGCTCTGCTACATGTCCTTATACCTCTCTATACACACAGCTCTGCTACATGTCCTTATACCTCTCTATACACACAGCTCTGTTACATGTCCTTATACCTCTCTATCCACAGCTCTGCTACATGTCCTTATACCCCTCTGTACACACAGCTCTGCTACATGTCCTTACACCTCTCTATACACACAGCTCTGCTACATGTCCTTATACCTCTCTGTACACACAGCTCTGCTACATGTCCTTATACCTCTCTGTACACAGCTCTGCTACATGTCCTTATACCTCTCTGTACACTCAGCTCTGCTACATGTCCTTATACCTCTCTGTACACAGCTCTGCTACATGTCCTTATACCTCTCTATACAAACAGCTCTGCTACATGTCCTTATACCTCTCTGTACACACAGCTCTGCTACATGTCCTTATACCTCTCTGTACACAGCTCTGCTACAAGTCCTTATACCTCTCTATACACAGCTCTGCTACATGTCCTTATACCTCTCTATACACAGCTCTGCTACAAGTCCTTATACCTCTCTGTACACAGCTCTGCTACATGTCCTTATACCTCTCTATACACAGCTCTGCTACATGTCCTTATACCTCTCTGTACACAGCTCTGCTACATGTCCTTATACCTCTCTATACACAGCTCTGCTACATGTCCTTATACCCCTCTGTACACACAGCTCTGCTACATGTCCTTATACCTCTCTATACACACAGCTCTGCTACATGTCCTTATACCTCTCTATACACACAGCTCTGCTACATGTCCTTATACCTCTCTGTACACACAGCTCTGCTACATGTCCTTATACCTCTCTGTACACAGCTCTGCTACATGTCCTTATACCTCTCTGTACACAGCTCTGCTACATGTCCTTATACCTCTGTGTACACACAGCTCTGCTACATGTCCTTATACCTCTCTGTACACAGCTCTGCTACATGTCCTTATACCTCTTTGTACACACAGCTCTGCTATATGTCCTTATACCTCTCTGTACACACAGCTCTGCTACATGTCCTTATACCTCTCTATACACACAGCTCTGCTACATGTCCTTATACCTCTCTGTACACACAGCTCTGCTACATGTCCTTATACCTCTCTGTACACAGCTCTGCTACATGTCCTTATACCTCTCTATACACACAGCTCTGCTACATGTCCTTATACCTCTCTATACACAGCTCTGCTACATGTCCTTATACCTCTCTGTACACAGCTCTGCTACATGTCCTTATACCTCTCTATACACAGCTCTGCTACATGTCCTTATACCCCTCTGTACACACAGCTCTGCTACATGTCCTTATACGTCTCTATACACACAGCTCTGCTACATGTCCTTATACCTCTCTGTACACACAGCTCTGCTACATGTCCTTATACCTCTCTGTACACAGCTCTGCTACATGTCCTTATACCTCTCTGTACACAGCTCTGCTACATGTCCTTATACCTCTGTGTACACACAGCTCTGCTACATGTCCTTATACCTCTCTGTACACAGCTCTGCTACATGTCCTTATACCTCTTTGTACACACAGCTCTGCTATATGTCCTTATACCTCTCTGTACACACAGCTCTGCTACATGTCCTTATACCTCTCTATACACACAGCTCTGCTACATGTCCTTATACCTCTCTGTACACACAGCTCTGCTACATGTCCTTATACCTCTCTGTACACAGCTCTGCTACATGTCCTTATACCTCTCTATACACACAGCTCTGCTACATGTCCTTATACCTCTCTATACACAGCTCTGCTACATGTCCTTATACCTCTCTGTACACAGCTCTGCTACATGTCCTTATACCTCTCTATACACAGCTCTGCTACATGTCCTTATACCTCTCTATACACAGCTCTGCTACATGTCCTTATACCTCTCTGTACACAGCTCTGCTACATGTCCTTATACCTCTCTGTACACAGCTCTGCTACATGTCCTTATACCTCTGTGTACACACAGCTCTGCTACATGTCCTTATACCTCTCTGTACACAGCTCTGCTACATGTCCTTATACCTCTTTGTACACACAGCTCTGCTATATGTCCTTATACCTCTCTGTACACACAGCTTTGCTACATGTCCTTATACCTCTCTGTACACAGCTCTGCTACCTGTCCTTATACCTCTCTGTACACACAGCTCTGCTACCTGTCCTTATACCTCTCTGTACACACAGCTCTGCTACCTGTCCTTATACCTCTCTATACACAGCTCTGCTACATGTCCTTATACCTCTCTGTACACACAGCTCTGCTACATGTCCTTATACGTCTCTGTACACAGCTCTGCTACATGTCCATATACCTCGCTGTACACAGCTCTGCTACATGTCCTTATACCTCTCTGTACACACAGCTCTGCTACATGTCCATATACCTCTCTGTACACAGCTCTGCTACATGTCCATATACCTCGCTGTACACAGCTCTGCTACATGTCCTTATACCCCTCTGTACACACAGCTCTGCTACATGTCCATATACCTCTCTGTACACACAGCTCTGCTACATGTCCATATACCTCTCTGTACACAGCTCTGCTACATGTCCTTATACCTCTCTATACACACAGCTCTGCTACATGTCCTTATACCTCTCTATACACACAGCTCTGCTACATGTCCTTATACCTCTCTATACACACAGCTCTGTTACATGTCCTTATACCTCTCTATCCACAGCTCTGCTACCTGTCCTTATACCTCTCTGTACACACAGCTCTGCTACCTGTCCTTATACCTCTCTATACACAGCTCTGCTACATGTCCTTATACCTCTCTGTACACACAGCTCTGCTACATGTCCTTATACGTCTCTGTACACAGCTCTGCTACATGTCCATATACCTCGCTGTACACAGCTCTGCTACATGTCCTTATACCTCTCTGTACACACAGCTCTGCTACATGTCCATATACCTCTCTGTACACAGCTCTGCTACATGTCCATATACCTCGCTGTACACAGCTCTGCTACATGTCCTTATACCCCTCTGTACACACAGCTCTGCTACATGTCCATATACCTCTCTGTACACACAGCTCTGCTACATGTCCATATACCTCTCTGTACACAGCTCTGCTACATGTCCTTATACCTCTCTATACACACAGCTCTGCTACATGTCCTTATACCTCTCTATACACACAGCTCTGCTACATGTCCTTATACCTCTCTATACACACAGCTCTGTTACATGTCCTTATACCTCTCTATCCACAGCTCTGCTACATGTCCTTATACCCCTCTGTACACACAGCTCTGCTACATGTCCTTATACCTCTCTATACACACAGCTCTGCTACATGTCCTTATACCTCTCTACACACACAGCTCTGCTACATGTCCTTATACCTCTCTGTACACACAGCTCTGCTACATGTCCTTATACCTCTCTGTACACAGCTCTGCTACATGTCCTTATACCTCTCTGTACACACAGCTCTGCTACATGTCCTTATACCTCTCTGTACACAGCTCTGCTACATGTCCTTATACCTCTCTATACAAACAGCTCTGCTACATGTCCTTATACCTCTCTATACACACAGCTCTGCTACATGTCCTTATACCTCTCTGTACACACAGCTCTGCTACATGTCCTTATACCTCTCTGTACACAGCTCTGCTACATGTCCTTATACCTCTCTGTACACACAGCTCTGCTACATGTCCTTATACCTCTCTATACACAGCTCTGCTACATGTCCTTATACCTCTCTGTACACACAGCTCTGCTACATGTCCTTATACCTCTCTATACACACAGCTCTGCTACATGTCCTTATACCTCTCTGTACACAGCTCTGCTACATGTCCTTATACCTCTCTATACACACAGCTCTGCTACATGTCCTTATACCTCTCTATACACAGCTCTGCTACATGTCCTTATACCTCTCTGTACACACAGCCGTAAAAGCCGTGCTGTGATTGGTTGCTATGGACAACAAGCAGTCACTAGCTGACCTCCAGAGAGTAGTTATGCAATACACAATCTGACTCCGCCCCAACATGTGACTGATCACATGGCGGTGACGTCATCAAAGGTCCTTCAGCTCCGAAATACCAATCCTCCCAATCATTTGATAATCCGTCAGGTGGATATTGACTGTCCTCTGTATGGGAGAAGGTTTAGGTAGAGTCTATACAGGTGAGGTGGCATGTGGGGCGTACAGTGTGGGGTACAGGTGAGGGGGAGATGTGGGGTGTACAGATGAGGGGGGATGTGGGGTGTACAGATGAGGGGGGATGTGGGGTGTACAGTGTGGTGTGTACAGATGAGGGGGGATGTGGGGTGTACAGTGTGGTGTGTACAGATGAGGGGGGGGATGTGGGGTGTACAGTGTGGTGTGTACAGATGAGGGGGGGATGTGGGGTGTACAGTGTGGTGTGTACAGATGAGGGGGGATGTGGGGTGTACATTGTGGTGTGTACAGATGAGGGGGGGATGTGGGGTGTACAGTGTGGTGTGTACAGATGAGGGGGGGATGTGGGGTGTACAGTGTGGTGTGTACAGATGAGGGGGGGATGTGGGGTGTACAGTGTGGTGTGTACAGATGAGGGGGGATGTGGGGTGTACATTGTGGTGTGTACAGATGAGGGGGGGATGTGGGGTGTACAGTGTGGTGTGTACAGATGAGGGGGGGATGTGGGGTGTACAGTGTGGTGTGTACAGATGAGGGGGGGATGTGGGGTGTACAGTGTGGTGTGTACAGATGAGGGGGGATGTGGGGTGTACATTGTGGTGTGTACAGATGAGGGGGGGGATGTGGGGTGTACAGTGTGGTGTGTACAGATGAGGAGGGGATGTGGGGTGTACAGTGTGGTGTGTACAGAGGAGGGGGGGATGTGGTGTGTACAGATGAGGGGGGGGATGTGGGGTGTACAGTGTGGTGTGTACAGATGAGGGGGGATGTGGGGTGTACAGTGTGGTGTGTACAGATGAGGGGGGATGTGAGGTGTACAGTGTGGTGTGTACAGATGAGGGGGGGATGTGGGGTGTACAGTGTGGTGTGTACAGATGAGGGGGATGTGGTGTGTACAGTGTGGTGTGTACAGATGAGGGGGGGATGTGGGGTGTACAGTGTGGTGTGTACAGATGAGGGGGGGATGTGGGGTGTATAGTGTGGTGTGTACAGATGAGGGGGGATGTGGGGTGTACATTGTGGTGTGTACAGATGAGGGGGGGATGTGGGGTGTACAGTGTGGTGTGTACAGATGAGGGGGGGATGTGGGGTGTACAGTGTGGTGTGTACAGATGAGGGGGGGATGTGGGGTGTACAGTGTGGTGTGTACAGATGAGGGGGGATGTGGGGTGTACATTGTGGTGTGTACAGATGAGGGGGGGATGTGGGGTGTACAGTGTGGTGTGTACAGATGAGGGGGGGATGTGAGGTGTACAGTGTGGTGTGTACAGATGAGGGGGGGATGTGGGGTGTACAGTGTGGTGTGTACAGATGAGGGGGGATGTGGGGTGTACATTGTGGTGTGTACAGATGAGGGGGGGGATGTGGGGTGTACAGTGTGGTGTGTACAGATGAGGGGGGGATGTGGGGTGTACAGTGTGGTGTGTACAGATGAGGGGGATGTGAGGTGTACAGTGTGGTGTTTACAGATGAGGAGGGGATGTGGGGTGTACAGTGTGGTGTGTACAGATGAGGGGGGGATGTGGTGTGTACAGATGAGGGGGGTGTGGGGTGTACAGTGTGGTGTGTACAGATGAGGGGGATGTGAGGTGTACAGTGTGGTGTGTACAGATGAGGGGGGGATGTGGGGTGTACAGTGTGGTGTGTACAGATGAGGGGGGGATGTGAGGTGTCCAGTGTGGTGTGTACAGATGAGGGGGGGATGTGAGGTGTCCAGTGTGGTGTGTACAGATGAGGGGGATGTAAGGTGTACAGTGTGGTGTGTACAGATGAGGGGGATGTGGGTGTCCAGTGTGGTATGTACAGATGAGGAGGATGTGGGTGTACAGTGTGGTGTGTACAGATGAGGGGGATGTGGGTGTACAGTGTGGTGTGTACAGCTGAGGGGGGATGTGGGGTGTACAGTGTGGTGTGTACAGATGAGGGGGATGTGAGGTGTACAGTGTGGTGTGTACAGATGAGGGGGGGATGTGGGGTGTACAGTGTGGTGTGTACAGATGAGGGGGGGATGGGGGATGTGGGGTGTACAGTGTGGTGTGTACAGATGAGGGGGGGATGGGGGATGTGGGGTGTACAGTGTGGTGTGTACAGATGAGGGGGGGATGGGGGGTGTACAGTGTGGTGTGTACAGATGAGGGGGGGATGTGGGGTGTACAGTGTGGTGTGTACAGATGAGGGGGATGTGAGGTGTACAGTGTGGTGTGTACAGATGAGGGGGATGTGGGTGTACAGTGTGGTGTGTACAGATGAGGGGGGGATGTGGGGTGTACAGTGTGGTGTGTACAGATGAGGGGGATGTGAGGTGTACAGTGTGGTGTGTACAGATGAGGGGGGGATGTGGGGTGTACAGTGTGGTGTGTACAGATGAGGGGGGGATGTGGGGGTGTACAGTGTGGTGTGTACAGATGAGGGGGGGATGTGGGGGTGTACAGTGTGGTGTGTACAGATGAGGGGGGGGATGTGGGGTGTACAGTGTGGTGTGTACAGATGAGGGGGGATGGGGGATGTGGGGTGTACAGTGTGGTGTGTACAGATGAGGGGGGATGGGGGATGTGGGGTGTACAGTGTGGTGTGTACAGATGAGGGGGGGATGGGGGATGTGGGGTGTACAGTGTGGTGTGTACGGATGTGGGGTGTACAATGTGGTGTGTACAGTGTGGTGTGTACAGATGAGGGGGATGTGGGTGTCCAGTGTGGTGTGTACAGATGAGGGGGATGTGGGTGTACAGTGTGGTGTGTACAGATGAGGGGGGGATGTGGGTGTACAGTGTGGTGTGTACAGATGAGGGGGGATGTGGGGTGTACAGTGTGGTGTGTACAGATGAGGGGGATGTGAGGTGTACAGTGTGGTGTGTACAGATGAGGGGGGGATGTGGGGTGTACAGTGTGGTGTGTACAGATGAGGGGGGGTGTGGGGTGTACAGTGTGGTGTGTACAGATGAGGGGGGATGTGGGGTGTACAGATGAGGGGGGATGTGGGGTGTACAGTGTGGTGTGTACAGATGAGGGGGGGATGTGGGTGTACAGTGTGGTGTGTACAGATGAGGGGGGATGTGGGGTGTACAGTGTGGTGTGTACAGATGAGGGGGATGTGAGGTGTACAGTGTGGTGTGTACAGATGAGGGGGGGATGTGGGGTGTACAGTGTGGTGTGTACAGATGAGGGGGGGTGTGGGGTGTACAGTGTGGTGTGTACAGATGAGGGAGGGATGTAGGGTGTACAGTGTGGTGTGTACAGATGAGGGGGGGATGTGGGGTGTACAGTGTGGTGTGTACAGATGAGGGGGGGATGTGGGGTGTACAGTGTGGTGTGTACAGATGAGGGGGGGAGATGTGGGGTGTACAGTGTGGTGTGTACAGATGAGGGGGGGATGTGGGGTGTACAGTGTGGTGTGTACAGATGAGGGAGGGGATGTGGGGTGTACAGTGTGGTGTGTACAGATGAGGGGGGGATGTGGGGTGTACAGTGTGGTGTGTACAGATGAGGGGGGGATGTGGGGTGTACAGTGTGGTGTGTACAGATGAGGGGGGGATGTGGGGTGTACAGTGTGGTGTGTACAGATGAGGGGGGGATGTGGGGTGTACAGTGTGGTGTGTACAGATGAGGGGGGGATGTGGGGTGTACAGTGTTGTGGTGTGGTGTGTACAGATGAGGGGGGGATGTGGGGTGTACAGTGTTGTGGTGTGGTGTGTACAGATGAGGGGGGGGATGTGGGGTGTACAGTGTTGTGTACAGATGAGGGGGGGATGTGGGGTGTACAGTGTTGTGGTGTGTACAGATGAGGGAGGGATGTGGGGTGTACAGTGTGGTGTGTACAGATGAGGGGGGGATGTGGGGTGTACAGTGTGGTGTGTACAGATGAGGGGGGGGGGATGTGGGGTGTACAGTGTGGTGTGTACAGATGAGGGGGGGGGTGTGGGATGTACAGTGTGGTGTGTACAGATAAGGGGGGGAGATGTGGGGTGTACAGTGTGGTGTGTACAGATGAGGGGGGGATGTGGGGTGTACAGTGTGGTGTGTACAGATGAGGGGGGGGATGTGGGGTGTACAGTGTGGTGTGTACAGATGAGGGGGGGATGTGGGGTGTACAGTGTGGGGTGTACAGTGTGGTGTGTACAGATGAGGGGGGGATGTGGGGTGTACAGTGTGGTGTGTACAGATGAGGGGGGGATGTGGGGTGTACAGTGTTGTGGTGTGTACAGATGAGGGGGGGATGTGGGGTGTACAGTGTTGTGGTGTGTACAGATGAGGGGGGGATGTGGGGTGTACAGTGTTGTGGTATGTACAGATGAGGGGGGGATGTGGGGTGTACAGTGTTGTGGTGTGTACAGATGAGGGGGGGATGTGGGGTGTACAGTGTTGTGGTGTGTACAGATGAGGGGGGGATGTGGGGTGTACAGTGTTGTGGTGTGTACAGATGAGGGGGGGATGTGGGGTGTACAGTGTGGTGTGTACAGATGGGGGGGGATGTGGGGTGTACAGTGTGGTGTGTACAGATGAGGGGGGGGTGTATTGGATGTACAGGTGGGGGGGGGTGTATGGGATGTACAGGTGAGGGGGGGTGTATGGGATGTACAGGTGGGGGGGTGTATGGGATGTACAGGTGGGGGGGTGTATGGGATGTACAGGTGGGGGGGTGTATGGGATGTACAGGTGAGGGGGGTTGTATGGGATGTACAGGTGAGGGGGGTTGTATGGGATGTACAGGTGAGGGGGGTTGTATGGGATGTACAGGTGGGGGGGTGTATGGGATGTACAGGTGAGGGGGGTTGTATGGGATGTACAGGTGAGGGGGGTTGTATGGGATGTACAGGTGAGGGGGGTTGTATGGGATGTACAGGTGTGGGGGGGTGTATGGGATGTACAGGTGGGGGGGTGTATGGGATGTAATATTGAGGCCGGTGCGGTGATAGTCCACCAGCAGTGGCCACCATTGTTCAAATAACCTGGTGACCTTTCAGCTTTTCAGTGGTGCGTGTCACACACATCTGTGCCCAGTCTGTAAGGCAAGTGGCACAATACATTGCCAGATTCATCCTATGCCTGATGCCTCTATGGCAGTTTTCATGTAGATCTTACAGACCTATATGTTTTGTGTCTTTTCAGAGCTGCCGCCATGTCCGAGACCGACGTCCTTCATTTTCGCTTTGAGCAGCAAGGAGACATTGTCCTACAGAAGATGAACATCCTCCGAGAGCAAAACCTCTTCTGTGACGTGTCCGTGTTCATCAACGACGCGGAGTTCCACGGCCACAAGGTTGTGTTTGCCGCCTGCTCCACCTTCATGAGGGACCAGTTTTTGCTAAATCAGTCGAGACAGTTGCGGATCACGATATTACAGAATGCAGAAGTCGGCCAAAAATTGCTTCTCTCCTGTTACACCGGGGTCCTGGAGGTGAGAAGAAAAGAGCTTCTGAAGTATCTGACCGCAGCCAGTTACCTGCAAATGGTCCACATTGTGGAAAGGTGTACGGAGGCGCTGTCACGTTACCTACAGAGCGAGACCCGTGAGAACGATGAAACCATGCCAAGGGTTAAAAGCCCTCCATGTCCTACTGAGATGGACCCCGTGAAAAGTCAGGATAAAGACTGCGAGATCATCGAGCTGTCAGAAGACAGCCAGCTAAACCTGGACTACCAGGTAAAGAAGGAGGTAGACGGTCAGGAGGAGCTGCACAGCCTGGATACTGAAAAGAACGATCTCTCCGCGGTGGACATGGACTACAAGGACAATGACATCTGTGTCTTCCGGATGGGCTCCATGTCTGACCACGAGAACAATGTGGACAGCGAGCAGTTCTCTCAGCCCTGCACATCCTCTAAATCCAATCTGTACTTTTCGGACACGCAGCACGCCATGATTAACTCCACGGTGGAAAACCGTCTGAGCGATTTACCCCCCAGTCACTTCCAGAACTTTCAAGAAGGAGGGAATCCATCTCCTAGTATGATTCATGGCCTTCAGAGTCCTGCAGAGGGCGTCTGTACTTGGAGGCATCAGTGCCCCAAATGCCCACGCGGGTTTCTACATTTGGAGAACTATCTGCGCCACTTAAAGATGCATAAACTGTTCTTGTGCTTGCAGTGCGGGAAGACGTTCACCCAGAAGAAGAACCTGAACAGGCACATCCGGGGACACATGGGGATTAGGCCGTTTCAATGCTCTGTCTGTCTAAAAACTTTTACCGCCAAGACCACCTTGCAGGACCACCTCAACATCCATAGCGGGGACCGTCCCTACAAGTGTCATTGCTGTGACATGGATTTTAAGCACAAGTCGGCGCTCAAAAAACATCTCAGCTCAGTTCATGCAAAAAGTGGGGAGAAGCCAAGCCTGGATACGATTACAAAGATCACCATAGATTATGATTAACCTCATCTCGTGTGGGGGTTAAAGGGTTATTGCAGTCTCATGGTCGATATGGTAAAAACTGCTTCCAGGTCCCGGCCGCCAGAGGAAGGTGGGGGTTACTAAAATGGCTGAGCACAGCTGTGCTGTACTGATTGCACGTCTCCCATAGATATCAATGGGAAGTACGGTAACAGCGGAGGAAATCCAAGCTTCACTGTGCTTCACAATCGAGCAACTGTGCTCAGCCATGTCTTAACCTCGTCTTTGGTTAACAAGACTACTTTTGAATTGTCGGGTAGAGTGCAAATCGGACTCACAAATATCCTCAAACCCTTAATAAATTTTTTCCAGCACCCATGACAGCACCACGAATGTAAGGGTGCTGTCATGGGTTCAGAAAAAAACACATTACCGGTAAGTAATTACGTATTTTTCCAGCACCCATGACAGCACCCTTACATTTGTGGTGCTGTCATGGGTTCAATAAAAACACATTACCGGTAAGTAATTACATATATAACTTTTATTAATACATTTTTTAAAAAAACAATCCCAAAGACACACAAACATTAACAAGCCAAAGGTCAGGTGAACCCTCAATAGGTTGATACCAATACAAAGGGACGGGAAGAAAAGGGAGGAGAGGGGGGGCTCTGGTAACCCTCAAATGTTTCGGTGTCCCTACTTAACAACGGAGGGTGTGACACCTTAAGTTACCGGGCGCCCCCGTTCCACGTCGACTGTCCCTTTCCCTCGCCCTAAAATAGGGAGGAGTTCGAGGATATTTGTGAGTTCGTCTCTGGTTAAGTCTTCACTTTTCAGGGTCTGTCCACACACATTGGATACTCTTCAGGTTTCCATCCAGGTGTGCAGAGGATGTTATAGAAGCAGTAATTTTAACCAATCTTGTCCACTTGCGGCTGAAAAAAAAAAAAAAATCGTGGTCCTGTTTTAACCTTCCCATTTCACCCTTTGCAAAGCACAGAAGATAATAATTACATAAAATGTTAATTATATTGTATGTTAATTCCACAGCGCTTTACATACATTGGCAACACTGTCCCCATAGGGGCTCACAATCTAGGTTCCCTATGAGTATGTGTTTGGAGTGTGGGATGAAACCGGAGACCCCGGAAGAAACCCACACAAACACGGGGAGAACATACAAACTCCTTGCAGATGGTGTCCTTGGTGGGATTTGAACCCAGGACCCCAGCGCTGCAAGACTTCAGTGCTAACCACTGAGCCACCGGGCCGCCCAAGATCAGATCTGTTGGTAACACTGGCTGGTTTTATGCAAAAGTCCCATGCATTCAGGGCAAAATCTGAGAGGTGAATCCTGGGCATGTCGGTGTTATGCAGATTTTTCACTCATGTCTTTACCCCTTGCAATGCATAGTGTGCAATCCACAGATCAGCCAAATCTATTGGTAACGCCAGCTGGTTCTTTGCAAAAGTTCTATGTATTCAGGGCAAAATCTGCATCGGAAAACTTGTACATGAGCGGGGAATCCGGGGTTGTGGGTGTTCTGCCGCAGATTTTTACTGATTGCTTCACCCTTTGCAAAGCATAGGGCGTAATCCACAGAAGATCAGCCAAATCTGTTGGTAATATCGACTGGACTGGTTTTGTGCAAAAGTCCTATGTATTCAGGGCAAAATCTGGAGCAGAAAATGTATGTATGAGAGGTGAATCATGGACATGTCTGTGTCTGCAGATTTTCACTCATTTCTTCACCCTTTGCAATCCAAAGGGTGAAATGTACTCACAAATCACCACTAAAATATATATAAAAATATAATATATAATTTGGTTATAAGCAATGATAAATAAGTTAAAGGTATATAACTAAAATAATGCACTACGATGATTTGAAAAAAATTCACTTTAGATTTTTACAGGGTTTGTTCCCTCTCTTCATGGCTCCCCCCAATTTTCTGTTTGTTTTTTTTTGTTTTTTTTGGTGGGGATGGGTAAGTCAGGCGTTCCTGGGGTTGGGTGACAGCTCACGCCAGCAGCATCGCACTCCGGTGCCCTGCAGTGTGCACTCCAATGCTGATGCATGAGGCAGCATTGAAGTGCAGAGGGGCTGATGCCGGCCTGAGTGACAGCTTGCGCCAGCAGCATCGCACAATGCCGGCCTGAAGTGTGTGCTCCTATGCTGATGCATGAGGCAGCATTGGAAGTGCAGATGAACTGATACCGGCCAGGATCAGGAGTAAACCACGCACTCCAGTGATTCTCACCCTCCTCAGGGCAGCGCTTACAAACTCGCCAGGGAAGATCTTGTAAGCGCTGTGGATGTTTGGCAATTGGCAACAGAGAGAATTGTCGAATAAATTGCAATTGTCTACTTTTTTTTTTTCTTTTTTAACCTGGGCATAATTGGGGGAAATATTAAAAAAATTAAAAACAGTACAGTTCCCATTGTAACTGTAGATTGGGTGGCATTCCTCCCTTCCTGTGGTTACGTCCGCAGTCCTGATTCTTAGTTTTGTACTTTTTAATCCAGTGTAATGTGATCTAGCGCTGCAGACATTGCTGATTATTTTCACCTAATTATATAGATCTTGAGGAACTAACATATACTACATTGTGGTGTTTTCAGAAAGTCTTGCATCGGATTTATTGACTGTTTGTTTTTGACCTTTTTGATTATGATGATTTAGCTTATAGCTAAGATGTGCCATCGTCTTGTGATTAGAGATGAGCACACCCGTGGGAATTCGGGTCAGGCCAGGCATTAGATAAAAGTTCGTCCAGACTGGACTCAAACCCCATATAAGTCAATGGGGACCTGAACTAATGGGCTCAACTCAAGTAACAAGTACAGTCATGGCCAAAGGTTTTGAGAATGACACCAAAATTATATTTTCACATGATCTGTTGCCCTCTGGTTTTTAATTGTGTTTGTCTGATGTTTACATCACATACAGAAATATAATTGCAATCATATTATGAGACCAAAAGGTTCTATTGACAGTTAGAATGAGTTAATGCAGCAAGTCAATATTTGCAGTGTTGACCCTTCTTCAGGACCTCTGCAATTCTCCCTGGCATGCTCTCAATCAACTTCTGGACCAAATTCTGACTGATAGCTGTCCATTCTTGCATAAGCAATGCTTGCATTTTGCCAGAATTTGTTGGTTTTTGTTTGTCCACCCGTCTCTTGATGATTGTCCACAAGTTCTCAATGGGATTAAGATCTGGGGAGTTTCCAGGCCATGGACCCAAAATCTCTGTTTTGTTCCATGAGCCATTTAGTGATCACCTTTGCTTTATGGCAAGGTGCTCCATCATGCTGGAAAAGGCATTGTTGGGCGCCAAACTGCTCTTGGACAGTTGGGAGAAGTTGCTCTTGGAGGACATTCTGGTACCATTCTTTATTCATGGCTGTGTTTTTAGGCAAGACTGTGAGTGAGCCGATTCCCTTGGCTGAGAAGCAACCCCACACATGAATCGTTTCAGGATGCTTAACAGTTGGCATGAGACAAGACTGGTGGTAGCGCTCACCTCTTCTTCTCCTAATAAGCTGTTTTCCAGATAGCCCAAACAATCGAAATGGGGATTCATCTGAGAAAATGACTTGACCCCAGTCCTCAGCAGTCCACTCCCTGTAACTTTTGCAGAATATCAGTCGGTCCCTGATGTTTTTTCTGGAGAGTAGTGGCTTCTTTGCTGCCCTCCTTGAAACCAGGCCTTGGTCAAGCAGTCTCCGCCTCACAGTGCGTGCAGAGGCACTCACACCAGCCTGCTGCCATTGCTGAGCTAGCTCGGCACTGCTGGTAGTCCGATCCCGCAGCTGAAACAGTTTTAAGATACGGTCCTGGCGTTTGCTGGTCCTTCTTGGGCGCCCTGGAGCCTTTTTGACAACAATGGAAGCTCTCTACTTGAAGTTCTTGATGATGCGATAGATTGTTGACTGAGGTGCAATCTTTGTAGCTGCAATACTCTTCCCTGTTAGGCCATTTTTGTGCAGAACAATGATGGCTGCACGTGTTTCTTTAGAGATAACCATGGTTAACTGAAGAGAAACAATGATACCAAGCACCAGCCTCCTTTTAAAGTGTCCAGTGGTGTCATTCTTACTTAATCATGACTGATTGATCGCCAGCCCTGTCCTCATCAACACCCACACCTGTGTTAATGGAACAATCACTAAAACAATGTTAGCTGCTCCTTTTAAGGCAGGAATGCAATGATGTTGAAATGTGTTTTGGGGGTTAAAGTTCATTTTCTTAGCCAATATTGACTTAGCAAGTAATTGCTGTTAAGCTGATCACTCTTTATGACATTCTGGAGTATATGCAAATTGCCATTAGAAAAACTTAAGCAGTAGACTTTGTAAAAATTAATATTTGTAGCATTCTCAAAACTTTTGGCCATGACTGTATAATGGAAGACGATGGTTGGGCATTTCTGCTCTCTGCCCTCATACAGCCGGCCATACACAGTGAATGTCCGGGGGACTGAGGGCTGAGGTTTTTTGTTTAGACACATAGCATCCAAAAAAGTTGTTTTGACCCCCAGTGCAAACCATTCAAAGACTCCTAGCCAAGTGTACCCAAGCACCCTGATGCTCGATCGAGTGCTCAGCATACGGAGACTACCTAAAGTCGGACACCCCCCCCCCCCCCCTTTTTTTTTTTATATATATAAAAGACTATGTTCAGATTTGAGCCCTGGTCACCCACTGTGTGGTATTAACCCCAAACTTTACAGTTCGGATTAGTTCATCTCTATTTACTACTTCTGGGACTCTCACTGATCCTGAGAACCAAAGGCCTACATGGCTGGGTGTAAAGCTGAGACCGCCTTAAAGTTAGTCCTCTGTAGTGTCACACCCGGCCCTATTCATGTGAATGAGGCTAGGACACCACTGTGCACTAAAGACGACTGCGCTAAACTGGTACTGCGACTTTTTTTTAGGATTGATAGCGTCCCCAGACTACGCGCATTGATCTCTTGTCTTTAGGGGCTGTGTCTTCTGTTCCAATGCGTCAAACTTTTTGCTACAACGAAGAATTTTTCTGCTTCAATGCAAAATTGCATTAAGGTATCGGATAAAGTAGCGGCCAGAGGTCTTACATTTTGGCAAAATTTCCGCCTCCCCTCTTTTTTGCCTCCTCTCTCTTTGTCGCCGCCCCTCTTTTTGGCCTCGTCTCTTTTTTTTTTTTTTTTTGCCTCGTTTTTTTTTTTTTCGCCTCTTCTCTTTTTTTTCACCTCTTCTTCTCTTTTTGGCCTCGTCTCTTTTTTTGGCCTCGTCTCTTTTTTTTTTTTTTGCCCCGTCTTTTTTTTTTCCCCCCTCCTCTCTTTCATGAAATACAGATCTGGGATTACATTTTTTTTTTTTCTTTTTTTTTTTTTCTATTTTGTTTCTTCCTGTTTTTATTGGTGCATGTCAAGTGTGAAAAGGCTACGAAAGGGTTAAATTATGCTTTTTATTTTTTCATTTTTGCTATGTAAATATTAAATAAAAAAATAATAAAATAATTTTTGTTCTGACATTCGTCTATGGCAGAATTGCTGCAGAAACGTCCGCAATTCGAAATCTGATCCGCTCCACATGTTGTATAGTGATTTCTGTGGCGTATGAGTATCTGCAGGTCATAAATGACTCACCCCAAAAAATATGGGGTATCTTGCACAGTACCCTGCAGATATGAGCTTCCTATAGACTGTGTATATAGATATACAATAAATGGCATAGGGTGCATATGGCCATTTAGCTACTAAATGAGAAAAAGACGGGGTTCACTTGTTTTCTGTTTTATTTTTGGTAAGCTTATGAAAATGTAAGGGATTTTCTCAATCTCTTTGGATTGCTTTCCTGGGCCTATCGGATGAATGACAGGCACTGCTGCCAGCAAACGGTTACAGGGGTATTTCGGGCCCACCATATTGATAACATATCTTTAGGATCAGTCATTAATGTGAGATCGGTGGGGGTCTGACTGCCGGCCCACCCACTACTCAACTGTTACAACCTCTGGCAGCGGTTGGATTAAAATATGGGCTGGAGTTGTAAAGCACAGCCCCATAGAGTCCTGCAGAAGAGCGGCTATTCTTCTGTATAGAGGATGTGCTGCAGGACCGAGCAGCGGCTGCTACACATTGGAGCTGCACGTGTGCTTACATCTAGGTGCCGGGTTTTAGTCAACCACCGAACGCACATTCATGACCCATCCTAAAGTTTAGTCATCAGTATGGCATGACTGGCAGTCATCTTTAATTTTTCCAGGGGAAGCCACAGATCGGTATTTCCCTACATGGGTACTGCATGGCAGCTGTTCTAATAAATATCCTTTTATTTAATCCTTGGTCATCTCGAGTCTGCCATTCAAATCAATGGTGCGCTGTGCAGTACCAGCCGCGGCCTCTATACAGTTGATGGAGCTACTGAGCACTTGTGTCTGACACTGGGAACAGCTGATCGGCCGGGGAGCCCATTGATTACATACCGATAGCCTAGCTTAAGGCTGGATTCATTGTATTTCTTCCACCCCAGAAAACCGGTCTGATTATGCTGAGTGGAACCAGTTTTTCTTGGCTGTGAAGAATCTTTTGCTCCTTCTCTCTTTTGCTCCTTCTCTCTTTTGCCTTCTCTCCTCCTTTTTTTTTTTTTTTCGCCTTCTCTCCTTTTTTTCCTAATTTTGTTTGCCTTTATTTTTTCCACTTTCTTCTTTTTCTCCTCTTTTTCTCTGTCCTTTTCTCTCATTTTCTCTCCTCCTCCTCCTTTTATTTTTTCTCCTCCTTTTATTTTTTCTCCTCCTTTTTTCTTTTTCTCCTCCCTTTTTTTTTTTTTCTCCTCCTTTTTTTTCTCCTTTTTTTTTTCTCCTCCTTTTTTTTTCTCCTTTTTTTTCTCCTCCTTTTTTTCTTTCTTTTTCATCTCCTTTTTCTTTCTTTTTCTCCTCCTTTTTCTTTCTTTTTCTCCTTTTTTTTTCTCCTCATTTGTTTTTTTCCTCTTTTTTTTTTTCTCCATTCAAATGACATCTATTTTTTCAATTGTCTAATTTACCTTCTGTGTGTTTCCCAAAACACAGCCTGTATGTATGTACAGTATACAGTGTAGAATATATAACGACGGATATACTCCTTAATGAGAATCAAATTCACGTTATCTCATTCAGTGCAGATACTGGTAATATGTAGTAATACTCGCCAATAGCACTTTTGTCCAGAGCTTTTTATGTTGCATGTTCAGTGGGAGAGGAGTTAATGTATAAACTTTTTTTGTTAAATGTCTGTAAATAACGGATATATAATTGTTTATAGAAAAGTGCAGATCTTTATGTAAAAAAGAAATGTAAATTATATTTGTAATTCTGTATGATCTAACATGAATTCAGATTGTGTCAATGGGCTGTTTTGTTCTATAGTATATTAATACATTTTGGCTTCTAACCCATGTCTGTTTGTCATCATTTTACTAAATTGTATGTCTCATAAATTCCTTAAGCAGGAACTGTCATTAGTTAAAATAAATTGTGTAAACATCCCTGATTTTGCTGCTGTTTTCGGTTTTGGGATGTGTCGCTCCATTGCAGAGATATTCACATTTGTTGCTTTTGGAGCGCAGCATGTGAAATCTCTGCTTGCAGACCAAGTGGGTGTTTCTTCAGAGTCTTCTCTGTTGGCGTATGCATTCACCCCTCCCTACAGCTCGGCTGCGTCTGAGATTTCAAGGTCAGTAGTCAAGTTGTGATACACCCCCCACACCTGAGAAGACTGTGAAGAAACACTCAGGTGGACTGCTAAACAGAGATTTCACATACTGCGCTTCAAAAGAAACAAATGTGAATATCTCTGCAATGGAGCGACATACCACAAAAAGGAAAAGAGCAGCAGAACCTGGCAAGCTCAGGGTTTTACAAGGTATTTAACTCATCCCTTTGCGATCTTGGACGTAAGTATGTGTCAAAGGTCATAGGTCATATCTGTCCTTTCTCCTGTATTATTCCCTTCACATATTTGCTGATCTTATCAGCAAACATATTCCGGCTGCCAGGTAGTTCAGCATATTCATAAGCTTTGTCTGCAGCAGAGAAAACATTGATTTTATCAAAATTACAGCAAGCACCTCAGTAAGTGACACATCGCTGGAATCAGGGTCTCTGTCTCTACAGATCTCAGATGAGAGCAAAAACCTGGTGACAATTCCCTATAACTAGTTAGATTGCGCTCAAAATTTGACACTGCAATCTAAAGCGCTCCGGCGGGGATTGTGTTGTTCGCCCGCTGACATCGGAAGCCTCGTAGCGCGAATACGGGGCGCCAATGGGTAGTTATGACCGCGTGGGGTCAGACGATGACCCTGTGACTCTCATAACTCTCTTCCAGTGAATGCCGGCACTCACGGGAGATCAGCATTTCTGCTATACACAGCGATACTGAAGCACCACTCTGATCAGCAGAAACGATCAGACAACACAGTCATAACGCTATTAAAATCAATAAAAAAACAGTTTTAAAAATATGAAAAGAAATTCAAATCACCAACTTTTGCCCCATTGAAAATAAAATAATAACCCCCACAAACACACACACACACACACTTGATTTTGCCACATTAAGAAATACTCGACCTACTGTATCAAAATATAAAATCAATTTATCTGACCGGTAAAGGTCATGGCGAGAAAAAATAATGAAAATGCAAGAGTTACGGGTTTTTGGTTGATTCTACATATATTAAAATGCAATAACAGGCGATCAAAACATTACATCTACCCAAAAATGGTGTAATTTTAAAACGTCAGCTCAAGATACAAAAGATAATCTGTCACTGAGCCCCAGATCCCGAAAAATGAGAACACTACAGGTTTCGGAAAATGGCATCTCAAGCGCAATTCTTTTTGACAAATTTCTGATTTTATTTTTTACTGCTTAGATAAAAGTAAACCTATACATGTTTGGTGTCTACGAACTCGTACCGACCTGAGGAATCATGGTGCTAGGTCAATTTTGCCATATAGTGAACATGGTAAATAAAAAAAAATAACATTGTGCAATTGCACTTTTACCGCATATAACAGCGTTTCCCTCCCCCGCCTGTGCTCATGGTGTAATAGTCTGTCTCTCCTTGACTGTCCTGTATGTACTACTGGTGGGGGATTTTGTTCTTCTCAGCATGGGACTTCTCCAATCCACAATTTGGTAAACCGAACAGAGCCAGCAGTCTAAAGTCCATTCATGTATCAAATGTCATCAAATGTCCAGGCGGAGTTGGGCCCACCTTAGGGGCTGATCCCAGGAGAGAAGAACAATGAGACCCATGTTAGTCAGTTAGTTGGATCTCGGCTGGAGAAGGACTAGGATCTATAGCTGAGGCTGGATCCTAGAGCCTGTGTATGGACTGTTACAGACTGGAGATCAGTGGCCACGTAGGATTGTGTTTTGTTGTTCACCCTGTTGAACTCAAGGAACTCATATAAGGACTACTGCCATATTTTCCCTGGCGATGGAATACCGGGAGGCGCCCTCGGATCTGTTGTTTTGTTGTGGACTCCTTGCAGACTTTAAGGATTTATATTTATGTTTGGTGCTTCATCTTTGTGGTTCCAACAAAGCCCTTTGGATTGTTCCTTGGTCTGGCGTCCCTCACTGCTCTGTCGCATACCCCGTCACACCGCACTTGGACTTTTTTCCCCATTTTTCCAGTACAACATGGGACAGAATGAATGGTGTCATTCAAAAGTACAACTTGTCCCACAAAAAACAAGCACTCGTATGGCAATACTGATGGAAAAAAAAAAGTTATGGCTCTTGGAAGAAGGGGAGGAAAAAACGAAAATGGAAAATCACCAGTAGGTGGAGTTAATTCTCACTGATATCTAATAATGGGCGAGCAGTACAATGCTTAGTGCTCAAAATAGTGAGTGAATACTACTATGCTTGAGTGATGGTTACTCGTGTCGAGCAGGTCAGATGCTCTTAAAGGGCTCAGCTCAAGTAGCGAGTATAATGGAAGTCAATGACTGGGCAGTTCGGCTCTACAGCCACATACGGCCAGCCATAAACAGAGCATTTCGGGAGAGGGAGGGCAGAGTGTTGTTTTATTTTTGGGATATACTATATCTGGCTTTAGCCTAAATCTGGGTCCATATCGCATTTTAGCCACACATCACTGGCTCGTTCAGAACTTTCATCTGAAGCCCTTGAAAAATGGGATTGACGATTTTGCAACTTTTACCCACCTACAAAGAATGGAGAGGTCTGGAATGTTTATTGTAGCTACTGTGAGAGATGGAATCTCCCCCCAAAATCCAGAAAATCACATTGTATGTTTTTTAAATAATTAATTTGCTTTTATTGCATGAAATACGGTAAGTATTTGCTCACCTACCAACCAGCAAGAATTCTCGCTCTCACAGACCTGTTATTTTTTCCTCATACTCTGCACTCATTACATGTATTAATTGCACCTGTTTGAACTTGTTACCTTTTATAAACGACACCTGTCCACACAATCAATCACACTCTAACCTCTCCACCAGCCAAAACCAAAGAGCTATCTAAGGACACCAGGGACAAAATTGTAGACCTGCACAAGGCTGGGATGGGCTACAGGACAATAGGCAAGCAGCTTGGTGAGAAGGCAACAACTGTTGGCACAATTATTAGATAATGAAAGGAACACAAGATCACTGTCAATCTTACTCGGTATAGGTCTCAATGCGAGATCTCGCCTTGTGGGGTAAGGATGATTCTGAAAAAGGTCAAAAATCGGCCCAGAACTACACAGGAGGACCTGGTCAATGACCTTAAGAGAGCTGGGACCATAGTCTCAAAAATTACAGTCAGTAACACACTACATTATCATGGTTTAAAATCCTGCAGGGAACGCAAGGTCTCACTGCTCACTCCAGCACATGGCCAGGCCTGTTTAAAATTCACCAATGACTATCTGGATGATCCAGAGGAGGCATGGGAGAAGGTCATGTGGTCAGATGAGACCAAAATAGAACTTTTTGATATCAACTCAATTTGCTGTGTTTGGAGGAAAAAGGATGGGTACAACCCCAAGATCACCATCCCAACCGTGAAGCATGGAGGTAAAAACATCATACTTTAGGGGTCCTTTCCTGCAACGGGCAGAGGACAAGTGCACACTATTGAAGGGAGAATGGATGGGATAAGAATTTGGCAAACAATCTCCTTCCCTCAGTAAGAGCATTGTAGATGGGTCGTGACTGGATTTTCCAGCATGACAATGACCCGAAACACACAACCAGGGCAACTAAGGAGTGACTCCATAAGAAACATTTCAAGGTCCTGGAGTGGCCTAACAAGTCTCCAGACCTGAACCCAATAGAAAATCTTTCGAGGAGCTGAAACTCAATGTGTCGGCAAAATCCCTGCTGCAGTCCGTGCAAACCTGGTCAAGAACTACAGAAGACGTTCGACCTCTGTAACTGCAAACAAAGGTTTCTGTATCAAATATTAAGTTCTATTTTTCTATTGTATCAAATACTTATTTCATGTAATAAAATGCAAATTATTTATTTAAAAATCATATAATGTGATTTTCAGGATTTGTTTTATTTTGTCTGTCACAGTTGAAGTCTATCTACGAAAAACATTAGAGATCCCTCCATTCTTTGTATATGGCAAAACTTGCAAAATCGGCAGAGGATCAAATACTTATTTTCCTCCCTTTATGTATTTTTGATGTTACCTGGCACATTACCATGAGCTCTTTTGGATTAAAGGGGACCTTTGGAATACGTGGCACCTTCCAAGGGACCTGGGAAATCTTTTGGACAGTGGCCAAGACTCTGAGGGGCAGAGCCAAAAAGGTTGACCTTGATATATGTAAAAAAAATACGTGGCACTCACCGACTATGTCGGGCAGTGGTGAGCGCTCCATGGAGGAGCAGAAGATGAACTGTACTGGAGAAGGGGAGAACAATCGTGAAAGGGAAACAGCTTTCTGAGAGGTAGTGGGGTGAATACTTTATTCAGTGTGTGTGTGTGTGTGTGTGTGTGTGTGTAGGATATTTTACAAAAGGGCACTATGGAGGGGAAATATTTTGCAGAGGCAGTGTGGGAGGGCTATATTAATGAGTCTGGCAGCATGGGGGTATATTTATGAGAATTGCAGCTTGGGGGGATATTAAGGAGAGTGGTGTGGGGGGTATATTAATGAGAGTGGCAGCATGGGGTATATTAAGGAGAGTAGCACTGTGGGGGGTATATTAAGGAGAGGGGCAGTGTGGGGGTATATTAAGGAGAGTAGCACTGTGGGGGTATATTAAGAAGAGGGGCAGTGTGGGGGTATATTAAGGAGAGTGGCAGCGTGGGGGTATATTAAGGAGAGTGGCAGCGTGGGGGTATATTAAGGAGAGTGGCAGTGTGGGGGTATATTAAGGAGAGTGGCAGTGTGGGGGTATATTAAGGAGCGTGGGAGTATATTAAGGAGGGTGGCAGTGTGGGGGTATATTAAGGAGAGCAGCAGTTTGGGGGTATATTAAGGAGAGCAGCAGTGTGGGGGTATAAGAGCGGCAGCATGAGGGTATATTAATTAGAGAGGCAACGTGGGGGTATATTAAGGAGAGAAATAATGGAGCCTCGCTCGCGACTAAATAAAGGGGCCACACCCACTTGCTATGTCATTATATTATGAGGTCACAGTAGTCAGAGACTATAAAAAGCTATGCAGCTATCATTTACACTCATACTCCTGGAACAACCGCTGAATGAACGCAGTGGAAGTCAGCGGCGACGCAGAGCCAGGAGAACCCCCATACAGCGCTACCCCGGCCGTGGGACAGGTAAATATCTATGTACACACTTGCCTGTGGACAGAATGTGTAGTAATGATGGCTTCTTCTTGTCTCAGTTCACAGGTGCAGAAAGCGCCATCACAGACGGTGAAGAGGTCTCCACACAGAGACGCCGCGTCTCAAGACTTCAGCAAACCCTTGGTGAATCCAAAAGACTTCTGAAGACTCCACCAAAACCGTAGAGAATCCAAAATATCGCTTGAAGGCTTTAAAAAATCTGTTCTGAGTCCAAAATACTTACTGAAGGCTCCACCAAACCCGTGCTGAGTCCAAAAGACACTGGATGCCGCTGGAGATATCTGTTAATAAACCTAAGGCACAAAAACTCTTCTGCTCTGGTTGTTTTTTTTTTAGTAAAACGCCTCAATCTTTTTGTGCTTTATTAAGGTGGGGTCTTTAAGGGGGCCAGGTTTCTTCTTGTAGACATGTGGGATCGAAAAGGGGGCCAGGGTTCGTCTTGTAGACATGTGGGATCTTAAAGGGGGCCAGGGTTCTTTTAGTAGACATGTGGGATCTTAAAGGGGGAGCCGGGGTTCTTCTTGCAGGCATGTGGGATCTTAAAGGGGGCCGGGGTTCTTCTTGCAGGCATGTGGGATCTTAAAGGGGGCCGGGGTTCTTCTTGCAGGCATGTGTTCCTGCATAGAGACCACACATCAGAGGATATGGCCGGCATCAGGCTCCTATCGGTCCAGTGTCTATAATCAGCTCATATCTGTACTGTAAATACAAAGTGACAAATATTAAAATCCCATTGTTAAACTTTTTATGAAAAAAAAAAAATCTCCACAAAGTTGGATGGAAATATATGATTAGTGATGGGTGGGACCACAAACACCCGGAATCAGTGCATCCAACAGGGTTTGAAACACCCCCCCCCCCCCAAAAAAAAAACCAAAAAAAAACCAAGTAATTAAAGAAATAAGAATTGTAATAAAATCATCACATTCAAAAATAAGTGAATCCAACTAGGTTTAAAAAAAACAAAAAAAAAAACCAACCCAAGAAACAAAATACAATTAAAGAGAATAAACAGAAGATAAAACAAAAACCTCACATGCACAAATATATCCTGGATCAGTGAATGCAACCCAGGTTTAAAGAAAGGAAAACAAACCTAAAAAAACTAAATACAAAGCAAATAAACAGAAAATTAAAAAATAATAAAGTAAAAACATCACCTGGGATCAGTGAATGCAACTGAGTTTAAAAAATAAACAAAAAAACACAATCGAATAAAATAAAAAAAAAATAAAAACCTCACTCACATGCACAAATATCCGGGATGAGTGGATCCATCTGGGTTTAAAAAAAAACAAACAAAAAAAAAACAAATACAAAATTAAAAATAAAAAAACAGAGACCTCACATGCACAAATATCCAAGATCAGTGGATCCAACAAAAAAAACCCTTAAACAAAATACAATCACAGAAAATAAACAGAAAATTTGAAAAATAATAAAATCATCACATGCAAAAATACCTGGGATCAGTGAATCCAACCAGGTTTAAAAAAAAAACAAAACAAAACAAAAAAAACCCAAAACCCCAAAAAACAAATAAAATGCAATAAAAATAAATAAACCGAAAATTTAAAAAAATCTCACATCCACAAATATCCGGGAACAGTGAATCCAACCAGATTTAAAGAAAAAAACAAACAAAACCAAACACATAATACAATCAAAGAAAATAAAATGAAAACCTCACGTTTTTTTTTTGTACTTCATACAAACATTTAAAATATTATAGAAAGGGGGCGGAGCCGGACATGGCTGAATGAGGACGCTACTTGCTGGAGCTCCTCTAAGTAATCCCCCATAGAACCGGTTTATCAGTTACAATGTGCAAATCAGCAGTAAAAAAGAACAAGCCCAGCAAGCCCAGCAACTCAGGGCAACCTCCTGCACCCCAGGGTACTATCGGGGCTTATCTCACACGCTCCCGGGAGCCTGGGACTGGCTCACTGCCACGGAGAGAGCTGCGGCCTACAGGGCCTGAAGGGAGTCCTATCCCGGTGCCCGAGGGGGCAGAAAATCAGGAGACCCAGAGAAGGGGTGAGGTGGCGGAGATCCTCCGCGGTCCAGGAGAACCCTCCAAAGGACCAACGGCGGCGGCAGGAGCTGGCAGACCCCCCGCAACTGAGACGGCGATACCGCCAGCGGCGCCATTCCAAGATGGCGGCTGCGATCCAAGGACGCTGGCAGGCAGACCAGGGCTGGGGGACGGGTCTCCCGCGGCTGCAGCCCTGCCCGTCTCACCCTCCGCTATGTCTCTGACGGGACCGAGGAGCTCCGGCGACTTACCTGCAGCCGACACCAGTGGAGCTGGAAGTGCAGCGTGCGGGAACGGGGCGCACATGTGCTCGGGCTCAGGAGATGACTCACCGCTATGAGCCCGAGCACTGAAGAAGCAGGCGCTGTATGGAGAGGCCGCAGTACTGACACCACCGCTCCCGTCCTCACAAGCAAGCACAGTGATCAGAGGTGAGGAGGGAGCGGCAGCAAACCCTGCTAGCCGGCTGAACTACAGGAACCAGGTGCAGGACCCACAGGTAGACCTGGGGAGCGGGATGCATACCAATGGGGGGAATAACACCTTCAGCCATTTACCAGGAGCCACACAATCCTCAGGGGGAGCAGGCAATGGAGGAGGGCCACCTGCATTTTGGATGGCTGTCAATGAGTCCTGGGGGATACCTCAGAGGGGAGCACCCTCCCCCTCCCCAGATCGTTGGTCCACTGGGTCCTCCTGGGCTGAGAGTCCGACAGCCGCAGACGGGGACCTGGAAGGGGGCCCATTAATCCCCGTGAATGGGGGACCCAGGGTACTGGGGTCACCCCCAATCCGTCTTGCATCTGTACCACAAGTATGGGACGGCATTAATAAACCCCAAAACACGCAGATGCTGACATATGGCCCGGCCCTTCAGGACTCTTTCTACGCATACCCAAATATATTTCACGCGGCCGCCTCGATGGGTGACGATCGCCCGGCATCCCTGGCAGACTTACGGTCACTGTTACAAGCGATCCCCACCAAGAACGACATTGCAGCACTGGCTAATCAAGTGGTGGCGGAATGTAAACAAGAATTTATCCAGCTACGACAGGATCTCTCTTCACTTACTCACAGGGTCGATACCCTGACAGAGCAGCAATCTAATTCTCAGGTGTCTATTCGATCTATCCAAGAAACTGCAGAAAACCAATCCAAGCAACTATATGCCCTTCAGCAACATGTAGATGACTTGGAGAACAGAAACAGACGGAACAATCTGCGGATTAGAGGCCTCCCGGAATCTATTGCCGCCCCTGATATCCCTGCTGCTCTCTGTTCCATTTTTAACAATTTGCTAAAGAGGCCACCTGGAGCTCCCCTTGAACTTGATAGAGCTCATAGGGCTCTACGCCCTCCAGATCCAGATGACTCCCGCCCAAGAGATATCGTGTGCAGAGTGCATTTTTTCGCTGTAAAAGAGGCCATTCTACAAGCAGCCAGGAGAAAACAGAACTTGTCATATAATGGCTCTACCTTTCGCATAATGCCAGATCTCTCACGGCACACCCTGGCCCAACGTGCGACTCTTAAGCCCCTCCTTGATGTCTTAAAAGAGAGAGGTCTACCGTTCCAGTGGGGATTTCCATTTTCCTTATCGGTACAGAAGGACTGCCGATGGATGGTCCTACGTTCCCCAGAGGACCTCCCGGCTTTCACCGAGAGTCTGAATCTGCTTACAATTTCTATTGCAACCCGGCTGACTACTCTACTCCAGCCGTGGGTACCCAGGGGGTCGACCTACCTCTTCCAGACCACCTCCACCTCCTGAGTCCAGCAGGGGGTTACCTCCGAGAGGACAACGGGGTCGTAGGGCGGGCCACCCGCGGTAACCGATACTGAGGAAACCAATAGCTGAATACGCCTGTATGACTTATACCTCTTACAGTAATTAGACTTACGTGGCTTCCACACGCTGCCTTCCAGTCTATTCATAGCCCGTATTACATAAGCATTTGTTACCTTTGCCGGTGTCTATGGTTATCCTTCATGTTTTTTTTTAGTATATATAGAGCTCTGCTCAGATATGTCTGACATCCTTTTTCCCCAAATAGGTCGGGATCCTCTGTCCTGCCTAGATGAGGCGGATATGTTCCCTAGGAACTTTTGTTCGGATTTAGTTAACTATGCTAGGCTTTTTTTGCCTGTTGTTCTCCTTGTTTTTTTCTCTCTCTTCCTTTTTTCCCCACTACTTTCTACCTTCCTCAAGTCTTCTTTTCTCCTTATCTTCGGCGGTCGGGCTGATCGTGTTCGATCCCCTTTCTTATATATTTCTAATGACCTATTCTCTTATAGATGGCGGACCTAACCATCGCTTCTTTCAATGCCAGGGGCCTCAATGTTCGGGAGAAAAGGACACAGATACTGTATCATCTTCATAAACAGAAGGTGAGAATAGCATGTCTACAGGAGACACACTTCAAACAAGGACATGCCCCTACTCTTAAAAATAAATATTACCAGACATGGGTGTCCTCGGATAACCCTGACTCCCGCTCTAAAGGCGTGGCGATAGCCATCCATAAATCCCTCCCACATCAAATCCTAAAGTGCACGACAGATAGTCTTGGAAGATATATTATTCTTTTACTGAGGTGGGGACCCACATCTTCACAATAATTAATGCGTACGCCCCAAATCAAAAACAGGACAGTTTTATTTCCCGTTTGATTGATACCGCGATCCCCCCTGATACAGGGTACGGTGATTTTATGTGGTGACCTTAATGTCACCCTGGACCCTACTTTAGACAACTCCAAGGGGAAATCCAGTATTGCATACACCACCATTAAACGAATTAAAAAAGTTTTACTACGCATGCAGCTGTTCGACACCTGGAGAATACAACATCCATCGGATAGAGACTACAGTTTCTATTCCCACACTCAGGATTCATATAGTCGTCTTGATTACATACTAATACAACATAGCGCGCTCCCTTGGGTCCAACACACGAGAATGGATAACATATTATGGTTAGACCATGCGTCGGTATATTGCACGATTGAGATTCCCTCTCTTTCGGCTCCTAGAGGGTCGTGGCGTCTAAATGAGTCGTTGCTGCTGGATGAGCTTTGTGTTTCAGATACCCAGACCTCCATTGCAAGGTTCATGGAGGACCACTCAGCAGATGACACAGCTCCCACTTATAAGTGGGAAGCACTGAAATATGTCCTACATAGCATTTTTATCAAGCACGGGTCCCAAATCAAAAAAGAAAAGGCCCAAGACATAGTAAAAGCTCTCCATAGGGTTTCTGAACTGGAGCTCATCCACAAGCAAGCCTTATCGGCCACAAATTTACAAGCCCTCCTACAAGCTAGGTTCGAGGTTAAGAAACTGCTTGATTACTCATATCAGCGTCTAATACAGGTGGGAAAAGGGAAGTTTTATGAGTTTGGGGATAAACCCGGCAGACTGTTGGCAAACGCGTTGAGGGAGGAAAGAGCTCACACCCTCATTACCTGCATCAAGAACTCACGCGACAAATTACTTTACGCCACCCCAGACATCTCAAATACCTTTCATGAATATTATTCCAAGTTGTATAATCTACCTGTCGAGCCCCACAGACCGAGTGATGGGAGTCCCTCAATGCCCTCACCTTTTAGATGTCCCGACATCTCTATAATAGATAACCTGGAAAGTCCATTTTTACTGGAGGACTTATTGGCAGTGATTCGCGACACTCCGGGTCAATAAGAGCCCTGGCCCTGACGGGTTACCCGCCAAATTTTATAAATCCTTTTCGGAACAATTAGCGCCTCTAATGCTCCTTTCCTTCAATTCAATTTTGGACTCCATCCCCTTTCCGCCCCACTCCACCACGGCTCATATTTCACTAATTCGAAAGGCCGGAAAAGACCCCATGGCGTGTAGCAGTTTTAGACTGATATCACTCCTTAACGTAGATTTAAAAATTTATGCCAAGCTTTTGGCAAATAGACTTAGCCCCTTGCTTCCCGACTTGATCCACCTTGATCAGGTTGGATTTGTCCCAGGTAGAGAGGCAAGGGACAACACCATAAAAACCCTGGATTTAATCCAACACGCACACATTAAAAAACTTCCCCTGATGTTACTGTCTTTGGATGCTGAGAAGGCTTTCGACAGAGTCTCCTGGCAAGTCGCTCTCACAGACCCTGGACCATATAGGCCTGGGACCAGTTTTCTCGTCTAAAATTATGGCTTTATATCACTCCCCGACTGCTCTCCTTAAGATTAATGTCAGAAGAGAATACTGTGGAGAAAAAAAGCGCAATAGGGTTTTACCCGAGTAATATGGGGTGAAAACAAGAGCAAATGTACTCACCGAATCGAGTTGTGAAAGTCACAACTACTATGCACGCATGATAATCCAGGCCACGGCAGCAGCACCCAGGATGGCTGATAACGGAGAGTAGTAGAATTGGGTTTTAACACCGCGCCAATGACCGCTATGGACGTCTGTAAGATTAATGTTACTTTTTATTTCATTTACAGGTCAACGCGTTTCTGGAGTCTCTGCTCCCTTCCTCAGGACATGCAGGAAAAAAGTACATCATATCTCTAGAGATTTGATGTACTTTTTTCCTGCATGTCCTGAGGAAGGGAGCAGAGACTCCAGAAACGCGTTGACCTGTAAATGAAATAAAAAGTAACATTAATCTTACAGACGTCCATAGCGGTCATTGGCGCGGTGTTAAAACCCAATTCTACTACTCTCCGTTATCTCCTTAAGATTAATGGCACTCTGTCGAAACCCTTCTCCATCCGGAACGGGACCCGGCAGGGCTGCCCCTTGTCACCGTTACTATATGTTTTAGTCATGGAACACTTGCTGTCGGCCATCCGGGCTAACCCAGACATACGGGGAATTAGGATCGCCAATCGGGAGCATAAATGCGCTGCCTTTGCCAACGATCTTCTTGTATATTTGTGTAACCCCACCACATCCCTCCTGTCCTTAATGATGGAGCTAAACCGATTTAGTAAGTGGTCCAATTTTAAATTTAATTTTGATAAATCAGAGGCCCTAAATATCTCTTTACCCCAAGCAACTGTAACTGTTATAAAACCAAACTTCCCTTTTAGATGGCCACCCCATGGTAGTATTGCATATTTGGGCATCAAGATCCCATCTGACCTGTCCAGACTCTTTCAATTAAACTACCAGAGTTTCCTGTCACGGCTCGAGGGGGATCTGACTCGGTGGCATGGGGGCACTCTTTCATGGTTTGGCAGGATCAGTGCACTCAGGATGACGGCTCTGCCGAGATTGCTGTAT